>NW_014577342.1:222472-230973 GCF_000485595.1 Priapulus caudatus
GTGTGTGTGTGTGTGTGTGTGTCGCGTGCTAATTAACGTACTGTTATTCTTCTTCTCTCTCTCTCTCTTATATATATATATATATATATATATATACGTGCGTGTGCATGCGTGCGTGCGTGCGTGTGTGCGCGCGTGCGTGCGTGTGTATAGGGCTTTTGTCGCTTCCAATAAAGCCATTATGGTTTCTCAATCAGTGTTTGATCCCCGAATAGAACTCGCAAGGCTAACGTTCTTCACATTTCTGATGACGGCCATCGCCACCTTCACGGTGTTACGGCGCAGAAAAACGCATATCGATTGGACAACTTGTTCAACTAAACTCATTAAGTTGCTGTAGATAACGATAGGCTGCGGCGGAACACAGCACCTTGTTACCGTCGCGCGGACACTGTCTCCGTGTATCCATTGACGCAAAGGCATCTGAATTTGCGCGCCACTATTATACGCGCATCGTGCGCGCTTTACATAAAACGAACACGACCGTCGACTAACGGCTACGACTCGAGTGAAATGCACATTTATCAAAGCGCGCGGTTGACAATCGCGGTGATATAGAGCGTGTATAAACGCCCCCACAAAGGAGCTGCATGTGTAGCTCATGCGCATAATCATCACTAAGTTAATAGTGAATCATGGGTAATAGCGAATTTATCGCCGAACAAGTATCGATCTAGATAAACAAGTTTACATTTTCGAAAGAACGCGTATTTTACTTTAAATTGACTAATTTTCACGACCGCCGTTTAGCCGTTTAATTGACACGAATTTTCTATGGTGTATATTTGTAAAATTTTGTTGACATTTTTTTACATTAAAAGTAAGTATTAACGGCACTAAAATCCTCAAATTCTTACCAGATAAGATTGTTTTTCAACTAGTTAAAAATACAAAAAATGTGGGCGATTTTATATATATTGATCACGACATTAAATGCTTGCTATGGGCTATGCATAAGTCATAAGTATTTGTTCACATCGATCGGAATAGCAGAATAGGAAGTATAACACAGCAATTTAACCATAACAAGTGAACAGAATCACTTTCATATTTTGAAAAAGTGGACTTGTTTTTTTTAAACTTTTACTATTTACGGTGACGTAATCACTTTAATCTATTGCAGATCACATGTATTTATAGTAGGATATCCTACACAAACGAGCTTATATTGATCGCTGGTTGTTTTAAATATGTAACGCAGTGCGGTTTACCGTAAAAGTGCGAGTGATTATAGCGTTCTATAATGATAGTGTTATGTACATACACATACACATTCCGTAAGAAAGTCCAAAGACTTACTGCATTACCTGTAAAATCTGATTTGCAGAGGCGTTGTTCTCAGTTCAACCGAAATTTACAGTAGAGGTTGTGATAGGCACAGCGCGTATATTTTGTGTTGTCGGCGTATTAAAATGGACTGCATGGTGCTAACATTATACTTCATATCTATGACGCAGGATATTTCTGTATATATAGATAAAGGTACTTTTTCGCTGAAATCGTTTCATCAAACATGACACCTTAATTATTTTATGTCGTCCGTTTATATTTGCTTATACATGCATAACCGGCAAAGAAAATGTCAGGAATTACGTTTATTCCATTTGCCTATGTATAAAGTATACCTATCGAGACCAATTTGCGTTTTGTGTTTGTCGGTCTTTGACAGGTCCGTGAGATCACAATGACTGTGCGACTGTGTATGCACATGCACGGCTTGCAGCCATGTAGTGAACCGGTGCTTAAATGTGATTTTCCTGTTAAGATTTCTTTGAGGTACTATGAACATGTTACTCATTTGTAAAGTTCCTATTTCAAGGCTATAATGATAGTGTTGTTCTATATAATATTGCGATAATATACGTGTAGTTCTCTTTATTTTATACTATGCGGTTTACTACGATTTGAACAAATTGCTGTACAAATTAGTTACGCTAAAGAAAGTAAATACCTAATCGATTTTAATGGTTCTTTGCTTACATTTGTTACAAAGAGAAACATCATTATTACTTGTAACCAGTACGATTGAATAAATTTTAGTTGCGCGAAATGACGAAGGCTATAGAAGAGAAAAGTTTAAACTGCAGAGTGAATTGGCTGCTAAGCTTGTGCCAGTCCATAACTAGGCAAATTTGCTTAAATTTATGTATTTCGGTAATTGGGTAGACTCACCTGATTACCAATGTATTGATAGCTTTGCAGGCTTAGGCGGATTGACTCATATTTAGATTTACTTCCTTGAAACACATCGGATTGAGACTTTGAATCCTACACCACCGCTACGTAACTTAAACTTTACGGACTAACTGACTGCCCGAGAGGGCGAAACTCTTCCTAGCATCTTGGTCTAGCAGACGTAATTGGGTGCAGACGTTCCTGCGCGTATACGGAACGTGAATGAATGCTTGCTATTTTCTCAGACTGCTGTAGACGGTGTATATTGCAGCTGCTCGTTATTCCGTGTGACTCGACGTCACCATGCGACTGAGATCGACAGCGATATAGGCTTCAAGCGTTTATTTTTAAAATATCATTGAGAAGGACGGTGCACACTACGCGCTAGCTGAGCTTGTTCATTATGCCTTTCAGTGTTTACGTAAACCTAGCCTGTTGAGAGGGCCACTAGGAAGGGTCCACATCATCTCTTCTCGAAATCGCCAGCATGACTGCTTATTAGTTTAATTCGAGAGGATTTCGGCTTAAAATCTGCCATCATTAGACCAGCAGAAGTTGATTTGTGCAGAGACGTACTGTATTCCACGCTACTGCATAAATTTATCGTAGACAAAATAAAGGAATACGTATGTTGTGACCCTGTCGCTATTATTTTTTAAAGCTCTGTTGCATTAATTATTTAGTTTGTTATTACGTTGTTGTATGAAATACTCGTGCACGGTGAATCCTACGCTACTGTAGTATACATAACGCTTTTCACACGTGTACGGCAGTCGATGGAGATTACATCGTCCGTATATTAAATGAAAATGTAGCTTCCTTGGCAACAATAAACATTTAGAAAAATGGCATGTTACGCCTCTGGAACTTCACGATTTAAAAAGATTTAGACATCACCATCACCACGTCATCATAAATAGTAATCGTATTATTTCTTTTCAACAAAAGATTGGAATAAGTAAATCCATTTATCGGATTTGTTCCTTCGCAGCGGATAGTTTCCTTCGTTATGCATAATTTGTTGATTTCTGCATGCCGTTCTATAGACAGGAACGCTTGCAACGTATATACATAGCTCCAAGAGTAAGATAGTAACCCATCTTATTATCTTACTCTTGATAGCTCATACTAGAGAGAAAGTTTGGTGCACAGAGTAATTTAAATCAGCCGGAGGATTTGTACTTTTATCTAGTTTGAACATTATCATATCTGCCATAGGAGTTTGAACACGTATCTGTTATTAGCGCTACTATATATATATATATATATATATCTATAGTAATTACTTTTTATGTAAATAAATATAGTTTCACAAATTTATTTTCTCATAAAAAATGTGGCCTAGCCAATTTAACCGTCAGCATGCAATATAGACTGTCAATGTCATACGGTAACTATATGAATTTTATTTCGCTATTAACCGGCACAAGGTAATTTAAAGTAGCAATGCATTATAATCCGTGCTGCGAAACGTATAACGTCGACAATGTAACAAAGAATATTGCGTTAAGTGAAATTAAACATTTATCAGACTCAGTAGACGAGTGAATGCGACTGTCATTATACATTATTGTAAGCGCGAAAACAAGCGCGCTTGCAGATGTGTGTTGCCTGCGAAAGTGCAATATCATGTTCGACAGCTGATCTGAATTTTTAACATGCTAAACTTTGTGATCCGTGATGTTTTTCTTGCGACGCCAGACGCAGCAAATAATAAACGCTGAAAAGCAAATCAGCGACGCCTGTGTTACAATTATCTAAACACAAGCTAATACACAAGTAGGGTTAAAGTGATTACGTCACCGTAAATAGTAAAAGTTAAAAAAACAAGTCCACTTTTTCAAAATATGAAAGTGATTCTGTTCACTTGTTATGGTTAAATTGCTGTGTTATACTTCCTATTCTGCTATTCCGATCGATGTGAACAAATACTTTTGCCTTATACATAGCCCATAGCAAGCATTTATTGCCGTGATCAATATATCAAATCGCCCACATTTTTTAGATTTTTAACTAGTTGAAAACCAATTTTAGCAGGTAAGAATTTGAGGATGCATTTAGTGCCGTTAGTAGGCCCCTACCTACTTTTAATGTAAAAAATGGCAACAAAATTGTACAAATATACACCATAGAAAATTCGTGACGTAGTCAATTTAACTCCGAGTCCGATCAGCTTAGAAATTTGCTTAGCGAGCCATCGCTTACGGAATGCGCGTAACAACTACATGTGAGAGCGTTCATTAATGTTATTGTTTGACTCTCTGGTACTTACAACGACAGCTTCGCCTCTACTCTAGATCGAGCCATTAATCGGAGTATATAGTAACAAGCAGATATAGCTCAGCCTCTTGTCATATCATGAGTCTATCAATGATAGACTCCTGGTCATATTTCAAAGCATCTCACACTGGTGTGCGCACGATTTCAGAGATATAGGTATTCTGGTATAGATCATATCAAGAGTCCATAATAGAGATCCATCTCAGTCTACCCATCTCTATTATGGACTCTTGATAATATACAGGCGCATGAGGTACATGCATAGAAAGAAACTATGGTGATCGATTTATCAAGGCGGCCGGCTAAAAAATGGTGCGACCAGCACAAATACGAGTCTGTTTGGTTGCCGAGGCTATGTGTTACGGTTCTAAGGGAGGAGCCTAGCTGTAACTTTGCACTCTGCCTCTCACATGTTAATCATTAATTTGATTTAGACTTAAAGCCGCACTATGCGCATCCAAACGCTAATTTCTCCAGTACTAGACTAGCAAATACTTCGTGTCATGCAGAATCATACTACCTTATGACAAAATAAACTCTAGTTCCTCTCATTTCACTGCGCATTGTCTTATAAAAGGCATTTGAAAATACCTCTAATGTTGTTCAAATTTTCCGATGTTGTTGACAGTTTCGCGTTGCTCTCCCAAGCAACCGTGCAGCGGTGCTGCGGTACAGCGGTACGGGTGTAGCAAAGATAAAAACATGTGACGTCACCTAACCGCTTCGAGGCTAAATTGTTTGGCAAACAAGTCGGCGTTGGCGCCAGATTACCAGATTTCGCACCTCTTTCTTGTGGGTTTTGAGCAAACGCGCAGTGAAATGGGAGCAACTAGAGTTTATTTTGCCATAAGGCAGTGTGATTATGCATGACACGAAGTATTTGCTAGTCTAGTACTGAAGAAATTAGCGTTTGAATGCGCATAGTGCGGCTTTAAATTGTTCGCATATGAGTGATTTCTTGCTTTCGTCTGGTAACCTTGAACATCACTAATGTTGATATATCTATATATATATATATGCGTGTGTGTGTGCGTGTGTGCGTGTGTGTGTGCGTGCGTGCGTGCGTGTGTATGCACGCGCATGTGGGTGTATGTATGTATGTATGCATGAATGCATGCGTGCGTGCGTGCGTGCGTGCGTGCACGTACGTACGTACGTACGTACGTACGTACGTATGTATGTGTGTGTTTGTGTGCGTGTGTGTATGTATTATGTATATGTGTCCTAGTTGTGTTTTCAATAAGCCACGGTACCGATCTGAATTATAGAAAGTAGTGTTCAGACATTATCATAATTGATCAATTATTGCCGACCACGGTCGTCATACTGGTTGAGGCATCGAATTAACCTCGTGATAATTTCTTCAAATACAGGGGCGTATAGGCTGAGCAAATTCCTAGGGGGGGGGGGAGCAAAATTGCATGACTCAACTGTGTAATGATGAGCGACGGGCGCAACTCTTGAACGACGTCTATAGTGTGGTAGGGGGGTGGGGGTCTGAGATAAGGCTTTCACGGATAAGTGATAAAAAAAATAAAAAATCACGTTAGGGTTATTTACGATTATTAGCTAAGCTTATTTTTGAATTTTGCTCCACAATCTACGTGGAGGGCAGCTGCTCCCCTGCCCCCCCCCAGAGGCTACGGCCCTGGAATAGCATGTAAATGGAAATGGCGTCTAATTTTTTTGGCATCTCGTTATTTATAGCGTGCACAAAGAAGAACGACTTGATCTATTTTAGAGAGAATACGTTTATTTAATTTATTATAAATTGAAGGCTACTGCGGGCTCAAGAAATGACATGCCTCCATAATTCTGTCATTAACAATTCGATGTCTCGGCAGCCACGGACAAGAAAATACAGTGTTGCAGTTTCAAAAATCATGTTTTTATCTATCTCGAATAAATATAGATCATAAACATACACGAACTATAGTGCTAGGATGTACTGTCTGTTTGTATAGAACGATCTGTATGCAATGCGGTATTGCGACAGGGAGCTCACAGCGAGTAGCAATGCAATAGGAAATGTTGCACGTCGTACGATTCGTCATAATTTTGCTAGTAATTGTTGCTTTTGCGAGACACGCACGCTGCAGACTGCGCATGCGTGTCAGACCCTCTGACAACCAATGCTTCCATGCGAAGCTGCATGTCGTGATGTAGATAGCGCGCCCACGACATGCGAGACATGTTAGTTTTTATGATTTCTTCATTTAACACTTGAAGGTAATTGCCCATTGTCGAATTAGTTGTTTGTCGCTTGGTTTTAGCACTAGCTTAGGTTTAGGGTAAGTTTTGGTATAGGCTTAATTATAAGCTGACGCTTACTCGACTAAGGCTTAGATATAAGCATATGCTTAGGGTTACGGCGAAGGTAAAAAATCATGATCCCGAGTTAGGGTTAGAGTTATTATTAGGGTTAGGGATATGGTTAGATTCATTAATAGGGTTCTGGTTACGATGTGATGCCAGATGTAGGGGCGGGGGGCTGGGTCAGCCCATATAATATGTGTCAAAGAAAGTAACGGTCATTCGTCGGGGTACGACCAATTGTTTCCGTCACTTATCGTCTATAGCGCCCTACTGTAAGCTTCCTATTTATACAATACGAGTTTAACCCCTTCGTCCACCCTCAGGGGACCTAGCCTAGCCACTGTGTCCGACAAACTGTGGTGCCACATAGTATATAGATCCGCAGCAAAACTTACATAACGTTACTTAGTAGACCGATTAGCGGATAGCTTAGACCGGATGTTTTTAAGACACTAGTGAAAGAGAGAGAGAGAGAGAGAGAGAGAGAGAGAGAGAGAGAGAGAGAGAGAGAGAGAGAGAGAGAGAGAGAGAGAGAGAGAGAGAGAGAGAGAGAGAGAGAAAGCGTCGATCAAGAGCGGCTTGCCGCCGCTAGTACCACTCAGCCCACCGAATGTGTCAAGCGCAAACATGGCGTGTCCAGCTTCCGCGCAGGGGAAGTTGTTGCCCTGATCCGACAGTGCTAGCTAGACCTCTCGTGGCGTCATACGATGCAAGACTCGGCAGTTTCCGCCGCGGAGTGTCGTATCGGCTACATCTAATAGGAACTCGCTCGTTCATTACACACCGCCAGGTCACCGCTCGTCGAGAGGGCGCTGCGAGCAAGATGTGTATCTCTGGCATCTCTGTAAGAGTTTTATCGACAGATAGCTTACCGCCGCTGACAAGGGTTGACCCTCCCCCACGCAACCACGTGCATGCCGTGGCTGGCCATCATCAGGGGTAACAGCTCTTGCAGCAGCTTATGGAAATCGCGTTTATCGACCGTTGACCGCCGTCGTGGTTCATGTTAGTGGACCCCATAGATTTAAGCCTCGTTCCATGGACAGGAGGTTCCATGGACAGACGATAATCTAAAAGTACTAAGGGTCCAAATGTTGCGCACTTAGGTCGATCCGTCGACTGCAGCGCCACCTGCCGAATCCCAGTGACTTAGGTCACCACGACCACCCGTGTTTATCATGGGCCGAGTTGTCTACATTCGAAAATGGCATCATTTCTTGTAGATACAATAATGTAACCCAAAAAGAGTAGGGCTACTACTCTAGTTCTACTTTACTAGTACAGCCCTACTCTTGTTGGGTTACATTATTGTATCTACATTTCTTGCTGCTTGTGGTAGTAGGCACTCTCTATCCGCTAGACCCATTAGCCTACGTTCATCTGCCGTTGACAGCCTAGTCAGCTGTGGTTTGCCTCGTTATTATTCATGTAGCATTAATATTTTGCCGGGTTAAGGCCCAAACACACCAGAGCTACGCTCATCACGATCGCCCCGTCCTCAAAAAAATTGCCCGAGCGTGGTGAGCGTGTTTGAGAGCGTGGCCAATTGGGCCCCAGCCGGGCCCAGCGCCGATACTACGATCTAATTACGTCCATACTACGATCTAAGTGCGTCTTTACCCCGATCTCATTGCGCTCAACAAGCTTTCACCACGCTCAACACCACGCCCGCATCACGCTTGCACTGCGCGGACTGCGTCTTTATTGCGACTAATCAGATCGTGTTGCGT
>NW_014577342.1:232143-234056 GCF_000485595.1 Priapulus caudatus
CCGCCCATCCCCGCGCTCATCGCTCTCCTCGCTCTCCCCGCTCTACCCCGCTCTCCCCCGCTCTCCCCCACTCTCCCCCGCTCTCCCCGCTCTCCCCCGCTCTCCCCGCTCATCCCCGCTCTCATCGCTCCCATCGCTCTACCCGCTCTACCCGCTCTACCCCGCTCTCCCCCGCTCTCTCCGCTCTCCCCGCTCTACCCGCTCTCCCCCGCTCTCCCCGCTCTACCCGCTCTCCCCCGCTCTCCCCGCTCATTCCCGCTCTCCCCGCTCTCCCCGCTCTCCCCCGCTCTCCCCGCTCATCCTCGCTCCCATCGCTCTACCCGCTCTACCCGCTCTACCCGCTCTCCCCGCTCTCAACGCAAATTGATTTCCATGCAACAGTAGAGTTATTAAACTAATTTTTAACCTGGCAACCAGGGAACAAGCCCGACAACTTCGTCATGCTGTTTGCGCATTTTAGGCATATTCCGTGGTGATGGACTCTAGTGTATTTGCATAGCGCATCTAATTGCACTTTCGTAATAGATGTGAATACTAATTAATTGAAATAATTTGAATAATTACTCACATTGCGAAGCAAAATGTTTTCCTATAATATAATTTACTGCCATCCGATTCCTGGTTTACTCTGATTCCGGTTACGAATTGCTATACACACACGCTCAAGCATGAACCCACGCACGCATGCACGCACGTACGCACGCGTCTATATATATATATATATATATATATATATATATATATATATATATATATATAATTATTTAATTCACATTTAGGGATTCATAACTATAATCATATCAGAGACCATTGCAAACTAAAACGCTACCATCTATAGCATTTATTAGTACCACCAATGATTGGGAAGCCTACGTATTTATAACAACGCAACCTGATCATAGTATCATGGACTTTCATCAAAATGAATCGATTAAGAACCATACTGCTCTGTACGTCTTTCTGTAGCTGTGGGTGCCGAACGCATATATTTAATCAGGCAACGGCGGCGCAACTGTTAGTACATACAGGTCATGATCATATGAATCGATACAGGAGAAATTTAGGGGGCTGACTCTAGATTCGCTGCAAACATGCACGGATACTAAACGTGTTTAGAATATTGTTTTACATGACTTTCGAGAGCGATATGTATATATAGGTCATTTTACCTCGCTTCTAGAGTAGGCTGGAGTAGAGAAATTTGGTTAGTTCATGGTTTTTTATGTGGCTAATAACGAATGTTTGTTATGTATTCCAATAATGGGATATAATAATAGGCATGCATTTTGATTTGCGCGCATGTTTTATGGATAGTGTTACTGATTGTGATGCCTACCGTCACAATGACGTTAATTGCTTCTGATTTATTTGCTCATGATACACATATCAAACTTGTCATGAAAGCGATACTTTATTCATGTCTGCTACTACTGATGAATTGTAAAAATGGATAAAATAGCACAAATAGCCCAATTATTGGTCGTAATAAACTTGAAGTGTTTGGAATAAATCAGTGTTTGGTGTGTTATATATTGATTACTGTAAAAGGGAATTCCTGTCACAGGACGATTCGTTGTGTAATTCGACCATTTAACTTGCAATTCAATATTTCATTGCATAATTGAGTGGTCCGTTTCATAATTTGATTGTTCACATCGTTATTCAAATAGTAATTTGATTGTTCATTACACTATCTAATTTACGATTCAGTCCGCGATTTAATAAGTAATGGTTAAACGCAGTACACTTACTCACTTGTTTCATTACTGTATGTGTAGACGCGCGTGTTTTCGACAAGGGACGCGCCTCGGGTATCAGCTACCGCGTATATGCGTAATGCTATATGGTTACGCGATTTATACTGCGATCTGAATTTATAAATAAATAAATGGATAAGATAGATATATATATAT
>NW_014577342.1:234813-239083 GCF_000485595.1 Priapulus caudatus
ACGACACCGGCCGGACATGTCACACTGTCGCATCACACGACACCGGCCGGACATGTCACACTGTCGTAACACACGACACCGGCCGGACATGTCACACGTATCCGTTGCCAAGCGTCGCGGCGACAGCTTTGATGAACGACTGCCGGTGCTCAAAGTTTGTCGCTTGCATCTCGCCGGTCGACAGTTAATGCCCTCGCCGACGTGAAACCAAACGAACGAGCCGACGTCGACGCCGAGTTACGATCGCGGGAATCAACTTTTAATGCCGGACACGGAGCGCTTCGCTTCGGAACATTCCGGAAACGTTCGAACGTCTAATGCCGCTCGTTCGGGCGCCACCGCGAACGGCGCGACGCATGCGTGCTCTCGCACGATGACGTCAGCGTCACGAAATCCGTTGAGATGACCGTCGAGAAGGAGTAGGCATTCGAGAGTTGGACATCCGCCCATTATTAGTCATTGAGTTTCGACCTTCGAGCGAGCGTTGCTGGTGCGCGGCAGGGTTAAAAATTAACGGGATTAAAAAATTTACGACGCTGTAAATCCGGCTTCGAGTCGCGCGGCTGTAGCAGGTTTGTCAGACGAGGATGGTTTTTCGCCCGCCGGAAACACACACGAACGCGTTCTGATGCCGGAGTACGATATCGTTCGGTACTCGATGACAGAAATTTCTCAAAAGTAGCGGTTACGGTTTTTTGCCCCGATGGGCGTGAGCTTATGCGGACGCGTAATTTCGTTTACATGAAATTAAAACCGGCGCCACGTGACGGCAAAATGTTAACTATTCTGGTGGTCTACGTCAGCTGACTCCGAGCGGCGGCCATGTTGCAACCCACACGCTTGCTCTGTGTCATCGGCAACGATATGAAATCTCGCGAATTGCGCGTAAATCGGCGCGTCTATCATTCTATTTAGAGAAATTGGACGTGCTTCTTGTCTGGCAGATCACAGCTTGTGTAAATACGCGACTAATGATTCAACGGGATGCGGTTTGCGCGCGGGGGGTAATCTGTCCCTTTATACATATCAACACGTGTAGCATCGTGTCCGATAACCGTCGACAATTATGTAAATATTGCCGAAATTACAGGTGATTTAGCGTCTCGGGAAAGAACGAGTGAGCAAAAGCAGAGCAGCCTTACTCTTGAATGGCTCTGCAATACATCAGCGGGGAAGAATCGCCGAGACTCTAACCATCTGTGCTCCAGATGCGTCGAACGGTGAACTCGGCGCGACAGCCCTCGAATGAGAACGGACGAATTTTAATTGCTTATTCGAATGTGAACGGATCTATTAGGCAAACCGAACTGAATAGGGATGCTGCGTAGATTCATGAGCTAAGTGAATAAAGTCTATCGTGAGATAAGACGAGAGAAAAGAGTAAAAGCGATCGAAAGAGAAAGAGAACGCGAGGGCGATAGTTAGATAAATTGAGAGAGAGAGAGAGAGAGAGAGAGAGTTAGAGAGAGAGAGAGAGAGAGAGAGAGAGAGAGAGAGAGAGAGAGAGAGAGAGTTAGAAGGAGAGAGACGAAAGAGAGAAGAGCGAGAAGGGGAGCAGCGAGAAAAGCAGACACAGGAGCGAGAGAGAGTTAGAGAGGAGAGAGAGGAGAGAGAGAGAAGTAAGAAAGGAGAGCAGAGAGAGAAGAGCGAAGAAAGTTAGAGAGAGTAGATCGAGAAGAGAGAGAGCAGATAGAGAAGAGAGAGAGAGAGTGAGAGCGGCGCGGCGCGTGGATGTATGGAAAGTATGAAGACACCGAGATGCATTGTCGGCGGGTCGTGCTGCGCGGCGCGTTTTGTCCTAGAAGCTGGACAAGTAATCGGCGCTGCATGATTGTGATTTTGGATGCCGCTAATAATGCCTGGTCGATGATTCGACGAGGCGACTGGCGAGCGGCTATGCGAGATGGCATTATGATTGCGATCGTGTAATTGCATCTGACATATAGCACCAACGTTTATGGAGCTGCGCTCTGTCTATAATCGCAATACAGGCGAAGACAGTATAGTACAAGCCGAAAACAACCTAATTTAGTAGCTTATTAGTGTTAATCTCACGTAATGTGAAGCGCTGGAATTGAAAAAGACAAAAGCGGACATATCACGTACGCAGGGACCATTAAGTGAACACGATAATGGGCGTTTCGAATCGCAAGATGCGTTTTGCTCGCATAACGGAGTCTTAAGCAGAGTCTGCGCGTGACGACCAAGATTCTTCGCAAAATATCCAAAAGGACCAGGAAGTCCACGAATGTCGCGGCGTTCACGAAAGTCATGCTTTGGTATGCCTGCGTCGACCTCGACTGTTATTGCGTCAGCCTGATTCGAGCATGCCTTAAATTATATATACACCGCGTTGCGTGCTAGCAGTTAACCTACACAGTACCACGCACAATTAGTCGCTTTATCAGGAACATGGCGATGTAAAGTTTCCACAAACTTCATTTTCTTCCCCGTCGCAGGCGCAGACAGTAAATGTTAGAGCAGAGCAAATGGACGCGTGCCGCGGGCGTCACCGCTCGTCGCGTCGCGAGAGACAAAACTGAAATTGCATGCCGCCTGATTTCTCAATTGCGCCTCGTCGGCGTTGTATCGTGTATCGTTGGCGCGCGCACCGTTGCAGGAAACTCGGCTTTTTGTTCCACCATCATCGCAGGCTGCGAAGTACCGACAATAGTCGAGCAGCTGCGCGATCAATGGGCACGCCCCCTCGCTCTCTCTTCTCTCATCCGCCTCTTCCTCTTCTCTCTGCTCTCTCTCTCTCTTCCCCCCTCTCTCTCTCTCTCCTCTCTCTTTCTTTTGGCCTCTATACGCTCTCCCTTTCCTTCTTTCTCTCTCTCTCTCTCTCCCTTCCCGCTCTTCACCTTTTCTCTCCTTGCCTCTCTTCCTCTCTCTCCCTTCCCTCTCTTTCCTCTCTCAGCAGAAGTCCTCCCCTCCTCTTCTGTTCTCTCTCTCTCCATCTCTCACCCCCCTCCTCTTCTTCTGCCTACTATCGCGCGCTCTCTCTTTCCCCTCGCTCTTCCCATTCTCTCGCCCTCCTCTCTTTCCTCTCCCTCCGCTCTCTCTGCGTTTCTTTCTGCATCTGTCGCGCTCTTCTCTCCCTTCTCTTATCTTCTCTCTCTTTCTTTTTCTCTCTCTATCTATCTCCCTCTGTCTCGCCTCTGCTTTTTCCTCTATCCTTTCTTATCTACTATCTCTATCTTATCTCCGCTCTCTCTTTATCGCGCTGTCCGCTCCTGCTCGCTCTCCACTCTTTCTCTCTTTTCTCTGTTTTTTTTCTGCTTCCCCTCCTCACCTTATCTTCTCTCTCTCTCTCTCTCTCTCTCTCGCTCTTTCTCTTCTCTCATCTTCTCTCTACTCTTTTTCTCCCATCACTTTTTATCCTCTCCTCCCCTCTCTCTCGTCCTCTACTCTGCTATCTATCTATCCCTCTCTTCTTTCTCCCCCCTCTTTATCGCTTCTCTCTCTCATCTATCTGATTTCCCTTTCTCTTCCTCACTTTTATCTCTCTCTTTCTCCTCTTATTTCTCTCTTTCTCCCTTTTACTCGCTCTCTTTCTTCTCCTCTTGTATCTCTCTCTCTCCTCTCTTCTTCTTTATCATCTAGTTGCTGGCCGCAAGCATCTCGCCTCGCTCATGTATGTCAGACGAGCGATGAGGCCATCGGTATGAACATAAAATTACACGCCGACGAGCAGATCGTTAACGACCTTCAATACGACTGAATGCGATGTCAAAAGAGGGAAACTCTGGCTCTGCGAAACACCATCGTCACGCGCGGAACGCCGCCGCGTCCGCCCCGGGGCGCCTACCAAGCGCAAAACAGTTAAAGCCAAACGGGAAGTTGCGGCCGGCTTTAGAAAACATGCATCGCTGATTATTCGTGAGTGTATGTTGTAAGATTTACATGACACAAGACGATGCGCCGATTGCTGTGCATAGTGAGCAAACGCGTTAAACACTCACCCAGGCAAAATGTAACAATGCATGTTCGCACATGAATGTTGCGCTATGTTTATCGAAAAAGCGTAGCGGGCGGCTTATATGCGATACAATGAACGATTCAAAGTTCGCCTACGCATGTAACCCGTGGCAGAATATAGTGATAGGTATCCCGAACAAATCGCGAAAAAGCTACAAATGCTACATATTTGTAGAAACAAGCGAAATTACGAAAACGGGTTTGACTGGACACTCTGGCCAAGCGCAACCCGAGACGAACTTGTGCACGCACACTCGCCGCGCACCTCTCGCACCGCCTCACCACGCCGCGC
>NW_014577342.1:239108-240982 GCF_000485595.1 Priapulus caudatus
GTGTGAGTGTGTGTGCGTGCGTGCATGCGCGCGTGTGTAAAGAGAGAGAGCGAAAGCGAGAGAAAGAGAGAGAGAGAGATAGAGAGAGAGAGAGATAGATAGAGAGAGAGAGATCGAGAGAGAGAGAGGAAGGGGGAGATGCGGAGCGTTATAAATGTTAGAAAACTCAATAATACGTACATTATCAGCTGAAAATCAGCTCAAGCTAACGCAAAAACGCGTTCTGGCACAGAAGCTGACTGTAAAAGCGTTTTTTACTCGTTACACCAGCTAGCATGTGTTTATTAACGTAACGCCAACTACACAATTCGTACTAATTATCCAGTTCACCATTAGCTGTCTCTAAAAAAACATAACGCATACGCTTTTTTATCTGCTAGTCAAATTAACCGAGGCTTGTGCGCATATGGTTAATACTTCGCAAATAGCACATTAAGTATGAAATATCGGGTTATGTTGAGTCATATGGACATAACATTGTCATGCATGTCATGCTTGTGAGAATAAATTTCGGCTCACGTTCCAATGATTAAAAGATTACAGAATGGAATTGCATTACAAATATGAACGGAGTCATTTCTAGTCAACAGTACACACTTTCTATGTATAGGTATAAATGGCGTTTAGCAATAGAACGTAACATTTTAGATTTCATCATGAGTAATTAAGCCAGTTTGATAAATTGAGTATCGCGTAATCAGTTACATGATAAATGGGAAAGAAGCAATAGCATTACTGGCTAGATAATTAGTGACATGCATCTAGCCGAAATAGAGATGAACTGTATTGTGCAATGCATTATGAATATTTCATTAATGACGCTGTCGTCAGACACGGTTTCGAAATATACCAAAACATTTACCATTGCTATCCTCGCTGTGTGGAGCCACCGTTAGTGTCGCTGTCATGTTTAACATATATCTGTCACCTACCCGCAATGATACACAATTAAGCGTAAATGACAAGCGACAATGGATTGCGCGAGTATTCTTAAACAACTGCCTTGTCCCGACTCGCAGCAAGCCGCCTAACCCAGAATGAATGCACTGACACGTTAACGCATATTAGTAACGAAAAATATTAAATATCGATTAATTGAATAATAGTTGTTTATGTGTTTTGCATGTTGGTGAAGTACTACTGGATATAACGTGGTACCCAAGTGACCAATCGCAAAGTAGACAAATTCCATTTAACGTAATAAATACAAATTAATTGCGACAAGCGCCATCTGGTGAAACATTTTACGACTATTGCGGCGTTGCGTCGAATGTCGAAAGCTTTTTTTTATATAGGAACGTTTAAAAAAGATATAGGCTTACCTCAGATTATCTGCCCATGTGCATTGCCTATAATCACGCTACTATCTGTTTGCTTTTGCCTAGCTCTGCTCCTGCTATAGGATGGATAGCGCTATCCTTAATTTCGCTTGTCAACCACGCTAATCATCATGGCAAAGATTGCTGCATTCGTAGCGAATTACCAGATCTGAAGCGATAGAACATAAATGTCAAGTGCCAACTTATTCCCTTCTAAGCACCTTACCAGCGACGCGAGTCTCTTGGGTACTGCAACGAGAATCTGCCTTGCCTGCGTACATGTACAAGGCAGCGTCATACTTTATCCGTGCCTATACTACGCACGTACGACAGGCCTCGCGTGAATAAAGCGAGGAAAGGCTTCACAAGAAGGCGCACGACCCTGTCGCATCACACGACACCGGCCGGACATGTCACACTGTGGCCTCACACGACACCGGCCGGACATGTCACACTGTCGTAACACACGACACCGGCCGGACATGTCACACTGTGGCCTCACACGACACCGGCCGGACATGTCACACTGTCGTAACACACGACACCGGCCGGACA
>NW_014577342.1:242315-244871 GCF_000485595.1 Priapulus caudatus
GAGAGTTAGAGAGAGAGAGAGAGGAGAGAGAGAGAGTAAGAAAGAAACAGAGAGAGAGAGCGAGAGAAAGTTAGAGAGAGAGATAGAGATAGAGAGAGATAGAGAAAGAGAGAGAGAGTGAGAGCGGCGCGGCGCGTGGGTGTATGGAAAGTATGAAACACATTTCGCCCGCGCGCTTTGTCCTAAAGCTGGACTCGCTGCGTGATTTGATTTTGGAGCCGCTATAATGCCTGTCGATGTTCGGAAGAGAGGCACTGCGAGCGCTATGCGAGATGCATTATGTATGCATCGTGTAATTGCATTCTTGAATATTAGCACCAACGTTTATGGGAGGCTGCCTCGTCTATAATGCAAAGCGGCGAGACATAAAGTACACGGGAAACAACTAATTTGATAGCTTATTGTGTAATCTCACGTAATTGTGAAGCGCTGGAATAAAAAGACAAAAGCGACATCCGTACGCCCTTAATGACACGAGTATGGGCGTTCGAATCCAAGATGGTTGCTCGCATACGGGAGTTTAAGCAAGAGTCTGCGCGTGACTGACCAAGATTTCTTCGCAATTCCAAAGGACCAGGAAGTCCACGTGTCGCGGCGTTCACTAAAGTGCAATAGCTTTGGTATGTCTGCGTCTACTCGACTGTTATTGCGTCAGCTGACTCGAGCATTTTTAAATATATATACACGCGTGCGTGCCTATGCATTTAACCCACACGTACACGCACATTAGTCGCTTATCAAGACATGCGATTGTAAAGATTTCCAGAAACTTCATTTTCTTCCCCGTCGCAGCGCAGACGAGTAAAATCTTAGGAGCGAGCAAATGAGACGCGTTGCCGCGGGGGCCACCGCTCGTCGCGTCGCGAGAGACAAAACTGAAATTGTCATGCCGCTGATTTCTCATTGCGCCTCGTTCGGCGTTGTATCGTTGTATCGTTGGCGCGCGCACCGTTGCAGGAACTCGGCTTTTTTCCACCATCATGTAGGCTGCGAGACGACAATAGTCGACAGCTCGGCGATCATTGGGCACCCCTCCTCCCTCTCTCTCTCTCTCTTCTTCTCTCTCGCTCTCTCTCTCTCTCTCTTCTTCTCTCTCGCTCTCTCTCTCTTTCTTTTTGCCTCTATCGCTCTCTTTCCTTCTTTCTCTCTCTCTCTCTCTCCCTTCCCCGCTCTTTCCCCTTCTCTTTCCTTCCCTCTCTTTCCTCTCTCTCCTTCCCTCTCTTTCCTCTTTCTCCCTCCCTCCTCTCTCTGTTTCTCTCTCTCTCCATCTCTCACCCCCTCTCTCTTTCTTTCTGCCTCTATTGCGCGCGCTCTCTCTCTCCCCCGCTCTTTCCCATTCTCTCGCCCTCTCTCTCTTTCCTCTCCCTCCCTCTCTCTGTTTCTTTCTGCATCTGTCGCTCTCTTTCTCTCCCCCTTCTCTTTATCTCTCTCTCTCTCTTTTTCTCTCTCTATCTATCTCCCTCTTTCTGCCGCGCTCTCTTTCGCTATATCTCTTTCTCTATCTCTATCTCTATCTATCTCCCTCTCTCTTTATCGCGCTGTCGCGCTCTCTCTCTTTCTCTGTTTTTTTTCTGCTTCCCCTCCTCACCTTATCTTCTCTCTCTCTCTCTCTCTCTCTCTCGCTCTTTCTCTTCTCTCATCTTCTCTCTACTCTTTTTCTCCCATCACTTTTTATCCTCTCCTCCCCTCTCTCTCGTCCTCTACTCTGCTATCTATCTATCCCTCTCTTCTTTCTCCCCCCTCTTTATCCTTCTCTCTCTCTATCTATCGATTTCCCTCTCTCTTCCTCACTTTTTATCTCTCTCTTTCTCCCTCTTTATTTCTCTCTTTCTCCCTCTTTATCTCGCTCTCTTTCCCCTCTTTATCCCTCTCTCTCTCTCTCTTCTTCTTTATCTATCTAGTTGTGGCCGCAAGCATCTTCGCCTCGCTCATGTATGTCGAGATCGACGATGAGCCAATCGGTATGAAATAAAATTACACGCCGACGAGCAACGTTAACGACCTTAAATACGGACTGAATGCGATGTCAAAGAGTGAAACTCTGCTCTGCGAACACGCATCGTCACGCGCGGACGCCGCGTCGCCCCGGGAGCGCCACCAGCGCAAAACAGTTAAAGCCACGGGAAGTGCGGGCCGGCTTTAGAACATTTGCATCCTGATTATTCGTGAGTGTATGTTTAAGATTTACATGACACAAGACGATGCGCCGAGTTCTGTCATTAGTGAGAAACGCGTTTTAAACACTTTCACCGAGGCAAATTGTAACAATCATGTTCGCAACATCTGTTGCGCTATGTTATTATCGAAAAACGTAGCGTGGCGCTTATATGCGATACAAATGCGATTTTCAAAGTTCCCTACCATGTAATCTCCGTGCAGATATAGTGATAGGTATCCGCGAACAAATCGCGAAAAAGCTACAAATCTACATATTTGTAGAAACAAGCGAATTTACGTAAAACGGGGTTGATCTGGACACTCTGCCAATTTTGCAACCCAGACGAACTTGTGCACGCACACTCGCCCGTACCCTCTCCACCCCTCACCACGCCGCGC
>NW_014577342.1:244948-264948 GCF_000485595.1 Priapulus caudatus
ACACACACACACACACACACACACACACACACACACACACACACACACACACACACACACGCACACACACCCACGCACACGCCCACATACACACGAGCGCGCGCCCATATATATATAAATATATATACAGGAACAGCATTAGTTCCTGTTAACACTTTAATATTTTACCACTTTCATGTCCTCGTTTGAGCCTGGCCGCCTCAACCTAATCGCTACACCATATAAAAGCGCTATTATACGGTAGTAGGTACGGATTGTACGGTATTATACGGTATATGCGGTAGTCGTATTATATGAGATTAGTCTCGTAATTTCCGCCCGCATAGCAGTTCCGCATTTACGACCATGGTTCATTTTCACAGCCATCGTCATCGTCTGTAATCGCCACTCTCCTAATTCTAAGTTCGTAGATCAATGACGTCACCTGACCTGTTCATTGAGATCGTTGAGGGGCAAAAGTCATTCCAAAAGTCTCCCGCCGTATATCGTCCACATACCTTTATTAAATTGGCGCATATTTTTTCAAGCACTGCTAAAGACAGCCTATTTCGACGCTCGACAACAACCAAATAGTGCATTGAAGTGATGAAGGGTTTAAAAAATGTTTAGCCGGTACATTTGGTAGTTTATTTGATAAATTTTACTAGTAAATAAACGTTGCAGCCAATATGTGCGGTGCGCTAGCATGGTGAATAACGAACGCTATATAGCTATGGCAATACTAGATAAGCGGCTAAAGAAAGACAATCACTTATTCCACTAAAATTTTTAAGTAATTACAGCGGTGGACTCTCCTTATTGCTTCGTGCACGTGCGCATACAGTAGCATTTCTAATTTTGTCGAAGAGAATCCAATCGCCGAACGTTGTTGACATATTTTGTTGTAAACAGGTTGGCGTCTGAGAGCCTCGCGCTTGTTATATGTAAACATCGGCCATGAGTCCTTGACCGCTGGTCAGTTCCGTATCGCGACATACGAGAGCCCTCGGCTAGTAACATGCGTCACAGAATACCAAACGAGCAAACCTCTCGCTTATCTCTTCCTCAGTAATCGATTGTCTTTCACCTTTTTGTTTTGTTCAACGTCGCGACATACAAGCATTAGCATAGTAACAGTGGAACTCTTGTCTTTGTTGTGACAACGTAAGATCCGCCCGTATCCCATCGTGTCAAACGGACAGCAACTATCCATAAACAGTCTTGATCACTGATTGGATACTGGACTTGGGCACTGCTTATAGTGACGATATTTGATTTCGCAACCTATGGCTATTATTGTATATTACCAAGAGCGTATTAACAAGGCGTCTTAATAATACGTCTTAAGAAGGCGTCTTAAGAATACATTCTTGATACGCTCTTGATATTATACATGTTTTACACCGGTTACAATATCATAATTATTGTTATCAGAACGGTACAAAGGATCGTCAACGCGTTAACGTTCCTTTGTGTGATTCGCATTTGTACAGAAATATTATGTAAAGTTTATTCATAAGTACCAAACTTTGACGTTGGAATTTCGCAAATTAAAATTATGGGCACCTTGGGGGATCAAAGATGGCGGCCTGGGAGGCGAAACGCCAAAGCTCAAATACAGGAATAAATGTGAGAATGTAATAAAATCTGTGAAACTATGGCGACGTTGACAAATATAGTCAGTACATGAGAGAATCTAGACCTAGCGATTGTAATAGAATTTCTGGAGAGCATTCAAAAAAAGGGGAAAAAATCACATGGTTGCCACATGTCTTCACAGAAATATACTTCACACGGACGACCCCTCAATTTCAGTTGCCTAATGCGATAATTTTAGAAATTATTACCGAAATGTGCGTAAAAGTAAATTGCTTGATGGGTTTAAATAGAGATATAAACGAATACTTGCTGCATTAAATTCTTGTGTGCTGAGTAATGACAACGCTCACTTCGACCCAAATCAGCCACACCGTATGCTCAGGTACGGTCAACGCGACTTTTATTTCGGAAATGATTTTTGCAATTTAAGACTTTTTCGTCTTTAATGGCTTAGCGGAAACTGTATGCAGTTTACGGCGCGCCGGTAACAACGGAAATTAGATATGACAGTAAAAAGTGTCACACATTAACAACGGCTAAAGCGCGAGAAAATCAGCTTGAACATTATTGTAACCCATACATAATATGTCTCCCTTATAAATCCCATACTGTACATGGCCGCGGCTATTTCATCTAAGCCACAGATTGTATACTTGCGCAATCATCTAGATATTTTCATATTTCAAAAGACATTATAAGATCAAACATCAAGTACGTTAGTGGTTATATTAATTGCGCGCGTGGCGAATCTAACCTCGCGAGATCACGCGAAACGATAGCGAATCTGTCGTTACTCTCGTTTACCGGCGGTTCACATTCTAATTCAAAGTCCGACCTTTTCAGTCTTGGTCAGCAATTGATAGCATCGCTATGCTATACTTTACTTTCCGCTTTACAGTTAATGCGAACGTTGTCCGCTAGGGATTCTAGAGTGTCTCGG
Source organism: Priapulus caudatus (assembly GCF_000485595.1). NCBI lineage: Eukaryota > Metazoa > Priapulida > Priapulimorpha > Priapulimorphida > Priapulidae > Priapulus > Priapulus caudatus. Next base: position 247,467 of record NW_014577342.1, read on the forward strand.
TTGCCGTTAGTAATAATCGTCAGCCTTTCAAGTCGCCCATGTATTAGATCGAGTGCAATGAAATAGGTGACGCAGGGACATGTTTAGAGAAAATTACAACTAGCGAACCGCTGTCCCAGGAGAGCGCGCTCTTTGTTATCATGTTTTCTTAGTGCCAAGCGACATGAGAATCAATTTAGGACAAATGAGTAGACCGCATATTGTAATCAGTAACCAGAAAATGCGGATCTTACGCATTCGAGAATAGTGCTCGCGGGGCTAACCTAACCAAAGAAGATTCAGAATATGCTGACTGCACTACATGTGTGTGCTGTTAATCGACAACACATGATAGAATTATGGGATCGCGCGCAAGTGTGCAAGCGAGTATGTGAACGTGAAACCAAAGAGCAGCGCTAAAAATATATAGATACACGATACTACGAGCAATAATACTATGATAATTCAAATATATGATCGAAATATATTATGAAACTAGATATACCAAGTAACTAGATATACTAAATAACTAGAAATACTAGAATACTAAAATACTAGAATACTAAAATACTGGATATACTAGAATACTAAAATACTAGAAATACTAGATAACTAAATATAACTAAAGAATCTATTGAAATGGCGTAAAAAACACACATGCACTTGCGCAAGTTTGGTATACGGAGCAGGCCTGCGCAGATTCAATCATAGTATATGTTCCGGTCAGCCATCATGTGTGTTCCAGCAACATTATGGCGACCATTGTACGCGGAGTAGTCAGGATATGCTACCTTCCGATGAAACGCAGTAACATCGACGTCCGACGTCCTCGGCAAATCAATGCCTGCATGCGCCGTGCCGTGTGCGCAGCGCGGCGGTCGTTATTGCCTGCACGGTGTTCGCACATACGAGCGAGTATTTTCCAGAAGAAATCTCGGGTTAATCCGTTAGATTAGTTTACTCAAACAATGCAGCCGGCAACATCCAAATCACCGGAATGTTATTACGATCGGAGCTGCGCGGTTCAATTTAAGGCATAATAGCAGAGTCGCTAGATTAGTATGCTATAGGCGTACCAATATCGTATTTCTGCGAGAGAGAAAGAGAGGAGAGAGAGGAGGAAGAAAGTGCGGGGGAGAGAGCATGAAGGAGTAAGGGAGTATTTTTTGAGATAGAGGCAGACAGAGAGAGAGAGAGAGAGGGCGAGGAGCGAGAGCGAGCAAGAAAGAAAGAAAAAAGAGAGACAGAGAGAAAGCGAATGAAAAGTGGGAGATGAATGAAATAGAGATAGACCTAATTGGGATGAATAATAGTTTACATTTTTCTACACATTAGAACAACGCGTAACTTACTAGCCAAGCACATTACTCTACTAGACGAATTACTTTTAAAGACTGGAGACAATACTTCAGATCGGGTATATGCACTAGCTATTGCCAATCGGTTTTCAACAACTTATCATCAATCAGAGAAATTGCTCGCTTCAAGACACAACATGACATAATTCGGCATTTCTAACCCGTATACGGGTTAACTAACGAAAGAAAAGCCAAAATTCTGCGACGATTTCACTTGTGAATACTACTGTGAGGGTACACACACGCAGTAGCGAACCCGCGTAATACATGGGCGCCACGATGACATGCTCAACGGAAATAACAGATCCGATTGCGTTCTATTACTGATATAAGATTTTTTTGCGCGTTGATTGGTCGTCTCGGACGTATGTGCTCTTAATTTTATTGGCATTTTTTAGTTTCGCACTCTCTGCGGCAAAACTCGACCGTTTACTACCAATTATAGATGTCTTTTTGCTAAGGCCCCTGTTAGATGCGAAAGCCACGTGGGACTACCGTGGAAAATGAAATCCATATTATATTAGACCTCGATATACGCAGAGAAGCATAGTGGATGTTACTGTGAAGACGAGTACACTACCGTGAGTGCGTTCATTCATTCATTCATTCATTCATTCATTCATTCATTTATTCATTTATTCATTCATTCATTTATTCATTCATTTATTCATTCATTCATTCGTTTGATCCTCAGCTTAAATCGAGCTTATTTAAATATGTTTATAATGTACATTGTAACAGTGTGTTTGCATTATGTTACACGTATGCCGTGCATCGTAATTGACAATTAAATATTCATGACTTGATACCAAATGTAAATAAGAATATTGTGTGTGCATGTTAATACCACTCTAATGAGTGTCAGGAACGCTATGGGTAACTAGTATACGGACTGGGGAAAAAACATACGAAGAACGCGAGCTACACAAAGCTAACAAAGTTATATGAAACTGCGCTACATGAAGTCGTTGGGTTTGCTAGTTAAAAATTTATAAATGCTTCTGAAATCATATTGCTTGCTATGTATCAGGAGTTAATAAACACAAATAAAGTTTGTCTTTATTAACTCCTGCTATGTATGTATGTATGTATGTATGTATGTATGTATGTATGTATGTATGTATGTATGTATGTATGTATGTATGTATGTATGTATGTATGTATGTATGTAGTAGCAGCAAATGCATCGCATGCATGCATTGCCAATGTCAGTATGTAGTATTATACTACGCTATCTACTACTACGCTATCTAACCTATCTACCGTAGCTACCTCTCTATCTATCTATCATCGCAATAGTCCATCAATCAATTCTATCTATCTATTCTACAGCTAGCTACTACTAGCCATCCATCCAGCCAATCTATGCCATCCATCCATACCAATCCACCACTCATCCATTCCATCCATCCCATCCATCCATCCATCCATCCATACCATCCATCCATGTCTAACCAAGGCCCCACCGCTCCTCTCTGTCTATCTTCTCTCTCTTCGCTTCCCTATATATAAGTATATATATAAATACCATATTATATGATATAATATATTGATATATATAGAATATATATATATATATATAATAGAGAGAGAGAGAGAGAGAGAGAGAGAGAGAATATAGAATATAGTAAAAGAGAGAGAGAGAGCGAGAGACGGAAAGCTAAAAAGAGAGCAAAAGAGCCGCGCGAGACGAGGGACAAGAGGGGGTTAGAGAGAGGGGGTTAGAGAGAGGGAATAGAGATAAACAGAGAGGGGGGACATAAATGGATAGATAGATGGGTTTTACATATTATATATAATGCGATATAATGTCACGGTGGAAACTGGTCGACCGTAAGCGAGACGTGCACTGGAAAGCCAGCAGCTTCCTTAGTCTGCATTTCTAGCTATCCACGCTGCATCTCCCACGCGCGGCAAATGCGATTTCGTCGAACTTCAAACGTAATAACGCAGCTCGCGCGAACACGCTGCGATGCAGGTTGCTGCGACAGTGGCGCTATGGCTTCTTGCATCCATGTCCGTACATGGCGAACCGATTTCGTTCGACGAGCATTCGACAATGCTTGAATAGCGAGCGACACAGGAGCGAATGAACTGCACTGTCAACCAAGGCGAAGATGTTTGTTATTACAGGCAGTCCGGAATACTCGCTGTACCATTAGCGCTCAGATTTGTTGCACATTATGAACAGCTGATAAAACATAGTGGCTAGTGTCGCCATCTGGGCTGAGAAGAAAGATTTTTCCAGCCGCCCGGTGGGTGCGATGGTACTATAGGTAGTCATGATGCATCCTATAGTGTATGGAGGTAGGGTGTGTGTGCGCGCGTGTTCATGTGTGTGTGTCTGTGTGTGTGTGTGTGTGTGTGTGTGTGTGTGTGTGTTTGTGCGTGTGTGCGTGTGTGCGTGTGTGCGCTCGTGTGTGTGTGTGTGCGCGTGTGTGCGTGTGTGTGCGCGTGTGCGTGTGTATATGGGTGCGTGTGTGTATGTGCGTGTGTGCGTGTGTGTGTGCGCGCGTGCGTGTGTGCGTGTGGGAAGGGGAGGGGGCGTGTAATGGATTATATATTGTCTAACCTTTGTCCGTTTACATCCTAGCCGCACAATCTTCCGCAAACGTCGGAATCGGATGAAATCAACAGATGTTGCGCTACCGGCTATAGTTCATAATTCTACAGACTCCATGAAGCATGGGATTAATAAGCACACGCTCCCAGAGTGGTATGATTGAATTCTCGTGAACACATCAGCGCACCTTTATCTAAAATTCTCTCAGGTCTGCTACGGCGCCCACGTATAGGCCTACTATTACGCTTTGCAATTTTCGCATTACCTCGACCACGCGCAAGGCCAATGATGTACTTGGATACTGCTTCAAATGAACTTTGCCTAAGACATGCTTGTAGACGAGGCACTACTCTATGCGGTGCGTGACAAACCAACCAAGTCAGCAATTACACTGGGTTGTTGATATTGGGTGACAGTTTCTTGCTGCTTGTTTATGTTTGAGAGACAACCCGCGCACGCCGCCTGTACATCGGGTGTTTCGTGCGATACTGACAGAAGGAAACGCGGGCAGAAGGTTATTTTGAATACATACTAAATGAATACGCGCATGTTTTATTTTCCCTAATCTGTGAGGAATCACGTATCACGTATCAGCCATATACGTCGATGCACAGTATTTATATTCAGAAATACTATATGTTTACAGTAAGCAGAGATATACTTTGCAATAAGCGGCGCTCTCCTTTCAGCGACCGTTTGATCTATAATATATGACGACCGAGCTCTGCGCCTCAGTTATTATGTTTGAAGACAATATCAGTTCGACGTGAAGTGGAATGCTATATAACTACAATGTATTGATCAATGCCATGTGGTCGGAACAGTTCAAATACTAAACACGTCCTTCAACCGTTAATGCACGCTGTACGCGCGAATCTAACAATGAAGTCAAATCGTATCCGAGTGCCGTATAAGAGTATCGCGAACAACCCCTCCCCCCCGCTCCCCCACATCAAAGAATCCAACTAATGAGCGCCCCCTAGCGGGCATCACGCGCATCGCACCGGTTTAGATGAAACTCATGAAATGTATCGCCCATCAGCGATAGATCTCTAGGATATATTCTCGTATCTTATGTTAATAATATATGAATACTTTGCATAGGATACGCATTCGGTATACATAAATTATTACCATCATAATCGCAAATGTGGATAGGATTTCCATACTTAATACGTGGAAATCTGTCCGAAAGAGGGCGTGGGTTATTGTCTTTTTAGTGAACCTTTATGATTCAATGTTAAGTGTTTAATCTTCAACGCATTTAAGAAACTTTGGGGTGTCAACGCAGTCTGAGTTGCCTCTATTATTAATTCGTATTATATTTAAGGATAACAACGCGTAATGCAGCCATAACACGCAGGGGACGTATAAAGACGGCCGCCTTGTCAAAGAGTCTATTCATGTAGCATACATAATTATGACTGACAAATTTGACTTCAATGAATAATTTACATGTGAATATCTATTTCTCAACTATACGGAATTCATGTACGCGGTGCATTTACATAAGAATTTGAGCTCAATGCGCTTGTTAAATGTTCACCTAGCCTCGTATACAGTATGAAATACTTCGGATGTAGCAAGTAGTAACACAGGCCATAGTTTAGTGCAGGCGGCCTACGCGGCAATACTATAAGCAAACGAACCCTGAATAGAACTACGGGACACGTCGACAGAGCATTTTATTTTGCCAGCGGATAGTCGTGAAAATTTAGCTGTCATTATATCGGCTACTCGGCGATTTTGATCTATCGCCGTAAGACGTCCAAAGCCACGCGAATTACGCAAGATCTCGTCTTTCGATGCGAGTAATCGCAGATGAATTGTCAGCGAGAAAAGAAATTCTTCATTAAGCGATCGCTATCATCCACGGCCGCGCGGAGCGTACAGTATTTGGCCGTATTTCGTATCTGTCGATAATATCGGATTTGCACTATCACACTATTGCAGAGGGTAATGGTTGTCGCTGCAAAAAAAATACGGAGTTCTACGTCGAAGAGCTGTTTCCTACCCTGAAACATCAACGCCGCCCCCGCGCGTGCTCGCGTCACAGGAATGATGCACAAAATGTCGTAGTTCGCACCTGCACACGCGAAGAAAGCAGAAATTCTTGCCCGTGGCAGTCTAGCATCCGCTACCATAAACCAGCGTTGCCTTCGTCTGCATCAATGACGACATAGCAAAACACGTAGACTAAACTGCTAAAGCGCGTGTAGTAAACACCGTCAGGGTATATAGCTCACGCGACTCTCTCCACACTACATACAGACATGTGCGTGCCTGCGCGCCCACGTGCGTAAGCGTGCGCATGTGTGCACGTGCGCGCTTGCGTCCGTGAGTGCGTGCAGGCGCACGTGTGTGCATGTGGCTACACGCGTGTGTACGAGTGTGCGTGCGTGCGCCTATGTGCGGGAACGTGCATACGTGCAGTCAAGCATGCGTGCGTGCGTGCAGTCACGCATGCGTGCGTGCGTGCGTATTTGCATGCGTTCATGCATGAGCCTGCGTGCGGGAACACGCGTACGTGCAGTCACGCATGCGTAATTTGCATGCGTTCATGCATGAGCCTGCGTGCGGGAACACGCGTACGTGCAGTCACGCATGCGTGCGTGCGCGCGTATTTGCATGCGTTCATGCACAGGCACTTGAAGCGTTTCAATAAAATATAATGCTAATTAAATACGAAATTTATTTACTACCAAATTCTTAATGTTTCTATACTCTCTTTCACCTATTATTGCCAACAGTTTCCTGTAAATTCCGTCCAAATCCTACGTCCAACCATACGCTGCCGGCGCCATTGCTTTCGCGGCGCGACTGTTGCACGCTTACTAATATATATAGTAGTGTATTATATATACTATATATGTGTAAGTACTATATATATTAGTGTAAGCGTGCAACAGTCGCGCCGCGAAAGCAATGGTGCCGGCAGCGTATGGTTGGACGTAGGATTTGGACGGAATTTACAGGAAACTGTCGGCAATAATATGTGAAAGAGAGTATAGAAACATTAAGAATTTGGTAGTAAATAGATTTCGTGTTTAGTTAGCATTATACTTTATTGAAACGCTTCAAGTGCCTGTGCGTTCATGCATGAGCCTGCGTGCGGGAACACGCGTACGAGCGTTCGTGTGCACATGTGAGCGTGTGTGCGTGCGTGTGTCTGAGCGCGCGTGCAGGCGCAAGGGCGCGCGCGCGGTTGAGTGCGTGCGTGCGTGCGTGCGTGCGTGCGTGCGTGCGTGCGTGCGTGCGTGCGTTCGTGCACGGACATGCGTGCGCGCGTACGCGCGTGACGCGTTACTAGGCAAATTTCGCAATCAGTCGATGAAGCTGACGGCGCGCGCGCGCCCGCGAAGACTCCCACGTCGCCTGCCGCTCTCATTTGGCTAATGCCGTCTACGATCGGCGCCTTTTCTCCTCTAGTTGTGCTATTTAGCGAGACGATGTGACACTACCAGATTATATTGTTCGTAAGTAATCTAAAAATTATTCGGCTTCATTACGTTGCGTTATTGAGACCATGCGCAGGCCGCCGCCGGCGTGGACGCGGCTTTCGTAGGCACTCATCCGGAAAGGATGGCACTAATGACGAAGCTGATCCTCGCGTACATGTCAGCGACAATGAACAGCTTCATATTTCCACATGATTCGTTGCACCGTCCCTCGCTGCCATGCCCGGACACACGTACACACGCACACACGCACACACGCAAACACGCGCGCATGCAGGCATTTCAGCGCGTGCACGCACGTCTGTCGCTTCTATGCGGAAAACGCCACCGTCGCGTGCGAGCGTTATGAGCTGTTATTCTAAATTAACCTTTAGCGGTATCGTCGAGCCGGCTTGCAGCACTCAGGCGCTTCTAATTGTAACGGCGACCTTCGAAATGATACTCGTGAAATGCGTTCGGGTGAGGGCTAGTGAATGTACGGACTGACAAAGAATCTGACAATAGTTGAAAACAACGAGATGGAAGAGTGACATGCAGCGTCGATCGGAGACGAGTGCTTGGAAGCAACGACGACACGCATTTAATGCGACTATCCATCCCACGGGAAAATGACTAACTTTCGCATCCGTTGTGAATGTGAGGTTCAGATAGTCATTCTCTCCATGGATGAATAATTCGTTTTATTACTTGGCCATCACGGCATTAATGTCCACGCAAAAAACAGCAGTAAACCCGCAAATGTTACCCTAGGTGGCTGTGTGTCATTCGATCCTAGACCTTACTGCGTATACTAAATAACACATTGAACTATATTTTCTCAGAGACATGGTCTCATGCAGTGTTGTCTAACCAAGAGTTATTTTGTTCTTTCTTCCCATTTTGCAGGTTTCCTCGGCTCGTTTCATTGAAATCTCTTCACGGTGACTTCCACTGATCTCTCGGTAAGTCAACGCGGTTTCACGGAAAAGATTCGCATGTTTACACGCACACAGGCGTTTTCGTTTGGCGAAAAATTACTTTGTCTTCACTAAGAGAGAGTTTCAGCGAGGCGCGAGTGATGACTAAATATTTAACGCGTGCTATAGCGGTACGAACATTCTGATTCTTTCGAGCATGTTTACGCTTTGCACGACTCGGGTGCTCGTTTATTATTTAAAAAGAACAGGTTTAATGTTTGATGAGCTCATGGTCTTGTAACAGAATGACGTACAAATTGCGCTAAAGATTAATGTCACCTCTTGCGCGCTACCGCATTTGTCAACGTGTGGGTTTAATTATCTAGAAATATCTGAGATGTACATGTAAAAACCATAGAAATATATAGAGACACTAGTCTCTCTCTCTATATATATAGTCTCACTATATATTTCTATTGGTAAAAACGCTGTTTTTCGCTATTGCAATTAGTTTGTCTTCCGTATCCAGAGACACATTCATCATATCAGAAGTAGATAATAGGGATTCCCTAATATCTACTTCTGATCATATCAACATTTACTATCCTGCTGCTAAAAGGAGGTTTCGGGATGGCAATAGCGTGTGCATTTTCATTTCCTGTATATCGCATGACATTAAATTATAGCGCATCATGCGCTGCAATGTGTAACAAAGAGAACGCGTGTACCATATAGTGATCATATATATACGCACCTGTAAAGGGTACGCACAATGAAACCGATGGCACAATGCCTAGATATTATATTATATATATATATATATTGTATGCGTGTGTGGGTATGTGTGTGCGTGCGCGCGCGCGCGCGTGCGTGCGTGCGTGCGTGCGTGTGTGCGTGTGTGCGTGTGTGCGTGTGTGTGTGTGTGTGCGTGTGTGTCTGACAGCTCGGTAGAAGGGTGTATGAGGTTCGGTTCTATCCCGTCATGCCTTGCGAGTAGCTACGCTGCACGCAGCGATGTGTGTTGCCTGGCTAGTTGTTTATATGTCATCGTGCAAGATGAAGGTGATCACCTGCCTTTGTTTATATGTCATCGTCCATGATGAAGGTGATCACCTGCCTTTGTTTATATGTCATCGTCCATGATGAAGGTGATCACCTGCCTTTGTTTATATGTCATCGTGCATGATGAAGGTGATCGCCTGCATTTACCGTACCAACAACGCAACGTATCGAATGCCGTTCACTCTATAGCGGGCGGGTTTCGCAGCCCACATACTATAATTGTAACTACTATTTATGGTATAGTATACATTCGAACCAAGGAACGAAGAAAAGGCGAGCCGTGAGTCGGCGCTTCATTAGGAGTATGAGAGGTGCGTGACACACCGCGGCTGCCTAGGCTTTCCAGACATGTCGCCGCTAACGAATAGCGACCAAAGAGAAGCGAGAACAGACGCTTTCTTTTCTGCATTTCATGAGGAATAGAAAACACGTATAGAAATAGTATATAATATATATTATTTCTATACGTGTTTCCTATTCCTCATGAACCCAAATGCAGAAAAAAGCGCCTGTTCTATATATACCTACTATAATATAGATTTTTTAGTATGGAACCCGCATTTCTACAATATGCACACACAAGACACGCACCAAACTTTTCGACATAATAGTGACCTCTTCATATATAGCAATAATATCATATATCAAGTATCAATGACTTTCCTCTTCATATATCCAAACAAAAAACACAAGTAGTATGAGTCATACGCTCTTGCGTAACAAGTTGACAATTCATACGCGCAAAATATCCATATTGGTCACAAGAACTACCGGAGGTGACAATACACATGACGTCTTCTATGCGCAAACGAGCTGCGATCATTCTTTATCTTAGAGCAGCTATTATTTCCGTTGAGGCGAAACTTTTATTTCTAATGCGCACGTTAGGTGACCGACACTACACATAATCTAACTCTTGCCGTTTATACAGCAAAATCGTGAGAATACTTTACGTGACACGTTTAGTGTTTGCCCTGTGTCAACGCTGCCTGATTTTATGCATATTTACTATGAAGCTGGCTAAGCGTGAAATAACAATCCACATACCACAAACACATAATATCATCACATCGCTATCGTGGACTAGTGGTTATGCTAGCTAGCATGGACTTGCCGCTCGAGATATTATGACTTCGCGCCAGTCTTGTGTGAGCTCCCAGCTCTCGCCACTCGTAAGCGACTTCATTATATATATATATATATATATATATATATATATATATATATATATATCAAGAGCTCATAATAGAGAGAGAAAGCGAAGCAGCGAAAATTAGAAAAACCGTCATTGAACGCCTATTTCTTCTAGGCAAACCGTTGTTTGGTTAAGAAATACCAAGTGTAATTGGGACGCAGTTGGTTTTAAGCCTAGGACACACTAGCGATTCTATGCGCTGCCCGGCAGCGTATATTTTCGCTCACGATTTTAGAACGCCGTACGAGTTGCGCGTACAGCTGGACACACACTGCGATTTTGTACGCTGGCCGTGTTAGCATGTACAGTAACAGGTGAAAATAAATAAAGTCAGAACAATGTGTGTTAGGCGGGAGGTTGTACATATTCAACTCGAATTAAAATCAAATTTGCTGAAATTCTACAAATAGCCCATCTATAAATAATATATAAGTAATTAAGGGCTGTTGTCATACTTATAGGCACAACACTGCCATACGAAATCGTCAACTAAATAATGAACATAATTCGATTTATTGAACTGTTTATAGGTGAAATTACCAGTCATCTCCAGTAGTTGTGCAATAGCATTTAATGCTGTTTCCTTTGCAACTCGATTCCGATATTCTGCAGACTGTATGTCATACAGACATGGATTCTCTAACCATAAAGTGGCCAAATCATCCTCCTCCTGCGTAGTCCACACTTCTACCATGTAGGCCTACGCTGCCATTTTCTACATCATGTGACTGCTTTACTAAAATTGATTGGCTGCTGACAGAAATCGCGCGCGAACATGTGGACACAATGGCGTATTTGTACGCACGCGATGAAAAACCGGGCGGAAATATTCAACATGTTGAATACGAGCGATGCGCCGGGCGTATGGGATCGCGAGCGAAATACGCTGCCGTGAGACCGGACACACCGCGCGGACCCGGCACCGTATTTATCTATCGCAAGCGGCCAGCGTAGAAAATCGCACAGTGTGTCCCAAAATTACCACACAGTGTGTAGCTTAAATTACCGCTTGACATTTCGACCGTGTTTCTTCCCCGTACTTCCAAATCAACCGAAACGACTACTTTATGACCGACAGAAGACCGCCAGACTTTGTTATGAAAATGTCCACGTTCAATTGACTACGTGACGAATTTTCTATGGTGTATATTTGTAAACATTTGGTTACCATTTTTTTCCATTAAAAGTAAGTACTTAAGCCCGGCGCACACGTGAGTAATTTTACTCAAGTAAAATGACGCATGAGTCAAAATACTCACGCGTAATATTTTCAGCGTTCGCTGCACACGTGAGTAAAATTACTCAAGGAATAAGTGGTAATGCAGATCACGTGACTTAACGCAGCCAATACTGGGCGCACAATGATTTAAACGCATGCGCTGTGAGTACCAGTGTCGAGTAAATTTACTCAACGCGCGCACACGTTGAGTAAAATGACGCATGAATCAAAAATTATCAAACACGGTTTATATCGAGTAAAATGACGCATGCGTCAAATTACTCAACGAAAATCCGCCGCACACGTGAGTAAAATGACGCATGCGTCAAATTACTCAACGAAAATCCGCCGCACACGTGAGTAAAATGACTCATGCGTCGGGCTTTACGGGACTAAATGTATCGTCAAATTCTAACCTGAGAAGATTGTTTCTCAACTAGTTAAAAATCCAAAAAACCTGGACAATTTGATATTATGATCCTGACTATTCTGGCTATGTATGAGTCACGAGGGTATGTTTACATCGAACAATATAGTAAAATAGGAAGGATAATGCAACAATTTAACCATAAAAGGTGATAATATAGTGATAATCACAAACAGATTTAGTTACATTTTGTGAAAAAGTGGGATTTTTTTTTACCTATACTATTTACGGTGACGTAATCACGTTCAGTGGGAACTGACCGACAATCTAGGGCACACTGAGCATCTTGGTTAAATAGCGGGAAACGTCGCGGGCTCGAGTACAAAGAACCGTGCGGGAATACCCGACGTGCCGAGGAGATTGGTTCCCGAGACGGAACTTCGCTACAGAGTTACGAATCATTGAGTAATTCAGGCGAAAGCGTATTAGTACAGTGGATAAGCACATAAAAATGGTCACACTGTAGACTATATTAGAAGATATTCATGAATTCAAGATGTACATACATGCAAAGTTTCACAGTTCTGTACAAGGCTGTACAATTCGTGTGCTTATCCGCTGAATGATATCTTGATTATTCCCGAAGTCGGTTTCCCGCGTTAAAAACATTACTGCGAGCGCTATATAAAATGAAACGACGCCTCTAAAGTAAAGACACCACGCCGCGTTATATTTGTTAGCTGATACAATAGACGCCGCCTTATCGTTTCTATCTCCGCGCACATCGACCGAGAGAGCGAAATCTTTCACTAGCTCTTGATGACCACTTCGTGCGTTTATCTTGTGCACGCTTAGTCGTGGAAAGCCAACTGATTTTTGTATGTATAGCGTCCTACTGTTTTCCCCACCATACGCGCAAATCCCCGGCTTTAAAACCGTGGCTGCGTACGTGCGACTCTCGCGCCACCTGTAGACGAGTGTACGTATTAACTATAGATGAGCCCCAGCGTCATAGAAAATCTGCGTCGTTTGTCATCGCAGCGCGCTCCTTGTTTCTGTGTTCGTAGAAAAGCTACGAGCCTCAGCTTTCGTATGTAATCACGCCAGAGAATATGGCGATGGCTCCCCGCGGTTAGGTGAAAATTGGCTGCGATCTTCACATGGGTAAATGCTTTATTCTAATGTCGGCAATCATTTGCGCGGCAAATTGATGGAAGAGCGCCCGGAATATAAGAATAAAATAACGTTGAGTCCGTTTAAGCAAAGGTTGGCTTGTCGTACGATGTCGACGGGAAATGCTTACTTAGAATTAATGCAGACCTATTAGCCGGATTATGTGTTCAACTCGCACGACATCCATTATCATTTGTTATAGCAATACAGCTTACAGCCGCCTTCCAGTAGCGGCACGATACCGTTGTTTACAACAGCCTTCCACACTAAAAGCCAATCAATAACGCAAAAACCACCTGATAGCAGTGCGCAACCCAAACTCCTATTAATAGTCTGCACCAAAAACCTCTTTCTAATCACAATATACCAGTTACAATTGAAAGTTCAATTCACAAAGTCAACACATTACACCAGGAACGTCGTCGAGCTATATATAAGTTTTTTTTACATGCTACTGATAATTTTGGCTAAAACGCATAACATGATTATCGTAGTGTTAAGATCCGCGATCTCTATTATAAAAAAATTGCGTTTGCGGTTTCACATTATCGATGTGCAAGATCGAAACCAATATCATTCGATAAAAATACATTACTGTCTTCTATAAGGGTCTACGCGTGATCGAAGTTTCATGCGTTCAGCATACGTCGACATCTAATACAAGAAGATGGTCGAGCCATCGCGTGTTTATTGATGAAATTCATGAAGCTCATGAAATTCATATAACATTATAATGTGAACATTTTACGGGTATAGTGGTGCGGGAGATAAAGCCTGCAGCGATGAACTCAGTATAAGCAGAACTCGAAAGCGGCCAATGTCTTATATTGCGCTCGTACCGAAAAGGGTATATAGTACGTCTGCATATTTATGTCTGATGTGTATCCCGCGTGCACTAGAGGCCATTAATGTTCTGTCTCTCATAGACATCAGACGTCCAATGCAAACGTACCGTCTTATTGATATAGCGCTCTATCACTAGTTTACGATGCTCTCTGAGCACGGTTGCTGATACATTACTTCAAGAGCAGATAAAGAAGCCTTCTTTATCTGCTCTTGATTACTTACATTCCTTGTCAACGATGCAGAGGTTCGTTGACACACGGCAGTCATAAAGCTAACTAATTCGAAGATTAATAGCAATTTGTTTTCGTATACACATGGCATCGGTACTCCCTTCCCCTCTCTCGCACCCCTCGCTCTTCCTCTCGGTCTGTCGCCCTCTCTATATATATAACTCGCGCACGCTCTCTCTCTCTCTCTCTCTCTCTTTCGCTGGCTAGCTTGCTACCTTTTTATTTCTATCCATTTTACTGTTGCTAACACACCCACTCCCACACACATCGGCAGAGCGGGGCTTTGCATTCTGTTTCATCTCATCACAAAATTCTCACGTTCTTGCATCGCTTACAACATTACGCCAATTCTATCATAAAAGCGGGTGCAGTTATTCTCTATTTTGCCTCGTATTTGAGAGTACGAAGACGTATAAAAGTCTCGTCCAACCATTTTGTACAGCTGCCGTTTAGCTCAGGTGTGCATTCACATTACTAAGGTTTAGAGATTAGCACAAGTCTAATGGCTGAACTTTTGTTTCTAAAATCCGCGGTGCGTGTAAAGTTAATGTGAACCATTTCGTGCAGCTGACTATGTACTGGTTTTCTCCGCCATCGGCGCACGGATATGATATGGCCTAATGATGAAATAAAGGATGCCACATCTTACGTCTTACAAAATCCTCTTATACTCCATGTGTGTGTAACATATCCGAGCTGTCCACTAGACACCATACAAGCGTTTTGCGACAACATGTTTTGCGGCAACAGCGTAAATGCGAGAGCGTGCGTATAGTCGCATGCTTGACGAGAATGCGCCGGGCGTTTCACACGCGTGCGTCTCTAATCCGGTTAAAGGTGCCTTTTGTAAGCAGGCTTGCATTGGCTCAGATGAAAATCGGTTTTCTAATGCACAGTTTATAAATTTTCAGTGTCTGGTGTTGGGAGCCGACTTGCACATGTAGCCGTTCGACCATTCAGATCTGCACCTGTATACGCCGAACTATAGTTAACATTAATTATTAGTCGGTGCTTGCTCACTCTCTACCTAGTCTCTTCTCTTTCACTCTCGCTCAGTCGCTCTCTCTCTCTCGCTCTCTCTCTCTCTCTCTCTCTCTCTCTCTCTCTCTCTCTCTCTCTCTCTCTCTTTCTCTCTCTCTCATTCTCTAATATACTGAATAAATTTTGCCTAGCTGACATCATACGTTGCTCCTTCAGAGCTACTGGTGACGTCACAACAGTCGCCACTTGTGTTTAATTGGCAATGTCCAGCTCACCGTTATTAACTACGGAAAGATCTTGATAGCTCAAGCTCTTGTTCGTTGAGCGATAGATCTTTGACGTGTTTACGCGGTGGGAGCGGAAGGGCTATAATTACTTAATTACTATAATTACTATAATTGCTAGTACCATGGATCACTCGCCTGTAATAAACTTTAGTCGGAAGGATCGTGTTTTGTCTCGCACAGCTTGCCGACAGTCGTGTGACCTATATTAGTATCAGTCCCTTTGTTCGCATAGCGTTTCTCACTCTCTCTACGTGAATTGATCTCAACCTGAAATTGTGGGTGAAGAGTGTCCATTAGCCAAGGCCTGGGTATAGCAATAGACATTGTGTACGGTTAAACGGTGCGATGATAATCTGACGGGTAACATGGCTCTTGGGCTCTAGCCATGCTCACAAAGCTAACGATATATATATATATATATATATATATATATATATATATATATATATATTATATATATATATGTGTGTGTGTGTGTGTGTGTGTGTGTGTGTGTATATGTATAAATAAATAAATATATATATATATATAGAGAGAGAGAGAGAGCAGCCTTTAAACGCCACGCACATCTATGTCTTGTTACGTCGCAGTTTAATGTCGCTTATTCTGCTACACTTTTAGTGATCCAAGTGTGTGGATCGCAAGTTTTGTGTATCTGTTGAATTTACTATCTGCTAGTTTTTTTTTCCCATGGACCGTTTCACGCTCGCACATTTGTACTAATAGCAACCTATACACAATTTTTAACAGTAACCCACATTCAATCGCCAAAGCACCGTATGAGCTAACGCTTGTAAAAATAGGAGAAAATGCATAGGACTAGACTATATTACATCGCGCTGCTTATGAGATTCTGACAAGAATACATCCAGGAAGAGCATCAGTATCGCGCTCCCATTTCATCTGGTGCATGATAGGAGATGCTGTGTTTGCTACTACAGAAAGCCGACACGCTGCATCTATATTTAATTGACAGCACGTGTTTCCTCTTTCGAGCTGGCTGCGACTTAGTATATAACACACGATTTTGTTACTGCGTATTTAATCACTAGATGTGTAGGATGAGTAGCTCCGTATAGCAACGATTTCTAAACCCAAATTGGGTCGCACTTTCATAAACTCGAAATGATCGTAAAGCATAGACTACTGATCCTTACATTACAAGGCCTGCAACAGCAATGCACTCTGTATAATAGCTTGC
Source organism: Priapulus caudatus (assembly GCF_000485595.1). Taxonomy (NCBI): domain Eukaryota; kingdom Metazoa; phylum Priapulida; class Priapulimorpha; order Priapulimorphida; family Priapulidae; genus Priapulus; species Priapulus caudatus. Next base: position 264,282 of record NW_014577342.1, read on the forward strand.
GCGGCGCGGAGTAACAGCTCTACGAGCCGACTTGTCGTATTTCATACTTCAGAATGCATGCGCAATTACATGGAATATATATGTGCGAGAGATTTCAGACACTATAGATAAATTCGATCCGCCATTAAACTCAATACTTGCGCTTCTCAGTCTGTATCTTCACCCCCCCCCCATCCTGTTTACTGCGAGTTTGTACGAGTTTAATTCTTTTTGATGTGCTCACTGCTTACGCTGACGCTTAATCGGAATTATATTTCTGGGTTAGCTCTAATTATCTCAGCTGCGTTTTATAGTGTCGACGGGGCGTTTGATAAATTTCGTAATGGCTCTCCGTTTTTAATTTGAATAGTATCGAATAAATGTTTGAGAGATAGGATACTTGATGGTTGTGCGGTAAGAAATATAGCTAGCGTTTATGCATACGCGTTGCGAACGCGGGGCGGCGCGTAAACCGCGGCAGATAGGGCACCGTGCGGAATACGCCTGCCGCACAATATCAGTAATGAACGTCGTCATTAGCAAATAAAGAATCACGCGAATTTTGCAAGAAAGCCCGGAAATCTCCGTTTCTCCCGTCTGAAGCTGATTGTAATTGCATGCAGTCGGACATTCAATGACAAGCGGCACAGCCATCCACGGCCATTCAAGCGCTAGATCATCTATTGCA
>NW_014577342.1:269948-283872 GCF_000485595.1 Priapulus caudatus
TAGTTACTGTTGGTCATAGGTGATTTTAGTGATAACAATGTTATACGAACTAGCGGCAGTACAATGGCAATAGCCTTTGTTATCGAGGTTTCACATCGATTTCAGAAGCCGTAGAAACCGGAGACGTTTCCAGTAATTTGTCGCGGAATAATGGCTTTCACCATCATCTACAAACAGTGAATTATCTGTTGTCGTGTCGGATATTTCTAGGCCAAAATTTATTTAGCATTCATTAATTTGTACTACTCGTATTAAAACGCGTTGACACATGAAAGAAAAGCGGTGCGAATAATTAAAGGCGGGCGTTATAATTTTACGGTGGAGTTCGCATAAATTGAAATTAAATATCTTTCAGCTAAAAATAATTCGCAGCAATTACGCCAGAGTAGTGGGATCATCTTCCGTTTATTATAACGCTACTTGCTTTCTCTATCAGATGAAAACAAGTTTCACAGGGCATGTTGATTATACTTGAAGGAATGCGATATCATGTAACTTGTTGAATTCCTCCGCCGCTATATCTCTGAGAGGTGTACAGTACAGCTACATGCAATGCTGTATAATGAATATGAAATGCGCCATTAACACTCGCACAAGGTTAGTTCAAGCCGTGTCTAGTCGAAGATTTGTAACAATAGTGCACGCTTCAGGTCATTGGCGCCACCGTCACTTTGATTTACGTCGACAAAACTCTCGTTGGCGCTGTTATTAGTTTTCTACATCGAACAGTATTATGACGTCATACTTAATCCAGTGAGTGACATTAACCCTATAAACTGTAGCCTGTACAATTTACTACTGTAATCAGCCCATTATATAGAATATAGGATAGGCTTCGTAATTTTTTCGTGCGCTAAGAATATGATATAAGTATCCACTACCGGGATACCGGAAACTATTTATATATAAATGTTATATGTACATCACAGTAATTTATGCATATTATGATGGCTAACCACATATAAATAATATTTGATGAAAAACGACACGGTCTTGAATTTATTCTGCACAATAAGACAAATTCTCACACTGTAACGCGAGAGTGTGCCAGAGTCGTGTGGTCAGTGCAAACGTATTTAAAACAAGAGAACAAATGCCATACGCCATTTGTAAATGTTTTGACACTTTTGTTTTGCTTAAAGATCGGTAGATAATTAATGTTTTTGACGTGTTTTTCAAGAAAAACACATGATATTACTCATTAATATAAAATATAATATCACTATAATTGTAATTCTTAGTCTAAATGTGTTATTTTTATCTTAATATTAAAATTAAGGGAAGGTCTAGGATCTCTTAAGTTAAGAGAAAAGTTACGATAATTTTTAATTCTCTTAACTTTACGAAGTTTCTGTCAACGCTCTAAGAGCAAAAGTTAATGTTAAGATTAATGTTAAGACTAATTTGTTTCTGACAACGGGCCCCTGGACGATTTGATATTAATGTTCCCAACATTAATTGCTTGCTATGGGCTATATGTATGATTCACGAGTGTATGTTCACATCGAACAATATAGTAAAACAAGAAGTATAATGCAGCAATTTAACCATAAAAAGTGAACAGAATTACTTATATTTGTGAAAAAGTGGAAATATTTTTTTTATTTTTACTATTTACGGTGACGCAATCACTTTAATAGCACCAGCAACTCACTTACTCCCGGCAAGAGTGGCCGCCGCTCGCTACACACGCACGGCCGCCGCTCGCTGCACACGCACGGCCGCCGACTACTGCAGCAGCCTGGACTGCTGCCGGTCGCTCATCGAGAGGGCTAATGGAGTCGGCGAGAGAGAGCGAGAGAGTGAGAGAGAGAGAGAGAAAAGGAGATAGAAGGGGAGAGAAGGGGAGAGTGAGAGAGAAAGAGAGGGGGAGAGTGAGAGAGAAAGAGAGGGAGAGAGAGAGGGGGAGAGAAAGGGAAAGAGAGAGAGAGAGAGGGAGAGAGAGAAAGAGAGAGAGAGAGGGGGGGAGATATAGAGAGAGTGAGAGTGGAATGCTAAATCCTTCAGAACAGAGAGAGAGATATAGATATATAGATCGAGAGAGAGAGCGAGAGAGAGAGAGAGAGAGAGAGAGAGAGAGAGAGAGAGAGAGAGAGAGAGTTAGGGGGAGCTATAGGTATGGTAGTAGACACTGTACACTGTACATTGTAAGTATGGAATAATAAAAACGTCTATATCACGAAAAATATATTAATTTGTTACTGCCGTTTACTCGCCAAGCGTAGCTACTATAACCGCGCAGCACATCGCCACATTAGATTAATAAAACAACAAGAGCTACAGCTGTGCCCAGTTAGGCTCATAGGGTCTATATGTCCCCCAGGGTACTGCGTACGTACCCTGGTAACTATCTAGCTGATATGGTTAGGGTTAGGGTTAGGTTTAGGGTTAGTGTTTAGGGTTAGGGTTAGGGAGTAGGAGTAGGCGAGGTACGGTCCGGCATATTAGATAGTAGTATTTAGTACCAGGGTACGTTCCGGTATACCGGACCGTACCCAGAGTATGTTCCGGCAGTACCCAGGAGAACATAGACCCTATCAGCCCCAGTTAGGGTTACAGTCGCTCTAGAACTATAGCCTTTCGCTCTGCCCATGCAGGCCTGTGACAGAGCGAAGGGCTATAGTTCTAGAGCTAGGGTGACAGCCGAGTATGCCGCATTAGCGTGTCAGTACTGTGATACGGAGCAAAATTATACAAGACGTTCACAACCGAGACGTAAAGTAAATATTGCACATTTTAAATTTAAATTGCCACGAATCGTTAAGGAAAATGCGTGATTTTGTCCCCTCCAGTGTTTACAAAGATCCGGAGGGGTGGACGGGACGAGATGTGATGACATGGATTCGCCAGACGGTGTCTCCAGTCCAACGTGCGATGATTAGACAAGAGGGGAAGAACGAGGAGAGATAGAATAGATTTTTTCACACGAAGCCAGTCTAGTACATAGGGGGTAGGGGAGTATGGCTGCTACAAACAGACACGTAGCCTTGAATGCATGGGCGAGGCAAGATGTTATGGGAGGTGGAGAAGGAAGGAGAAGAGGCCACGGAGGGAAGTATACTTGCTTCAGACGGCTCCAGCTTCTCGTATCAAATGCATCCGTAAATAAAAAGCCCTGACTTAGCCACCTTTCGGTAAAATTAAGACGTGCGTGGTCTTGCCATATAAACACAAGGAAATTTTATTATTTAATTGGTATGCCGAAGATCACATGAAATGTTATGTAATTTGTTCTTCTTACAGCTTGTATATTGACATCGATTTTTCACGGTGCATCATGTGTTTATGAGTCTAATATATATAGGTAATATAATTCGCTTGTCCACACTTTTTATCCAGCATTGATTGTCAGCGACTAAATTTAATGTCAAGTCAAGTCTTATCTAATGAAACACTCATGATTTCAGCTAGTGTGTGCGGTGTGATTAACAAGGACGGCTATGTAGCTACTAGCTGATCGTGTAAAAGATGGAGACTTTCAGTTGTGTTCGCATCGTCGTCGCACCTAGCTAGCCGCAGATTGTACGAAAACTATATACAGTAACGAAGACAGCCGGAGAACAAATGCTATCTCGTGGCTGACATGATTAACCTATTTTGTGAGAGGAATTCCGAGAAGAAAACGTAATTTGTCTGGAGGCCTAATCATGATCAGTGTCGCTCCCGTACCTCAGCGCGCTGGCCGAGATGCCTGGCCAGTACTTCTCGCATAAGTCCGGAAATTGCGTGTATATCATTAAGAGTCCATAATAGAAAACTTCTATTATGGTCTCTTGATATCATCCGGGGTTTCTCGTCATTGCTGTAATACGGCGACGGACGTCGTTGTTATTGTGTGTATCGACCGCAACGGTTTTAATCTATAATACATGATTTGGTAATAAGTATGTGCAAAATTACCCTAAACTAATTAATCTGATCTCGTTAATTGTTACATTTAATCAGAAGTAGATAATAGGAAATCATTCCCTATTATCTACTTCTGATTTAATAATGCCCTTGACGAATAACTTTATTAATTCTCTTGTCAATCAACCGTAACAACACCACAATAAAAGAGCCGAAACAGCTAATCAGATTGACGCCCGCACGCAGCAACCTCAAAAAACTCAAAAATTTGTTACGTTAGCGAAATTTTAGTTAATTCTATATGCGCGCCCTCCTTACATTTTCCTCTCGTTGTCAATCGCTCTGCTTGAGTATCCCTCGCTTTTCGCTAATTTTCTCCATTTGACTCTCTCTTGTCTCTCGCCCTTCTTGTGATTCGCTCTGATTCGTACTATCTATAATTCGCTGTCGCTCCCTTATGTTCGCATTCATCCACTCGTCATTCTTTCTCAACGGCTTCGTTCTTTCTATCTGAAACTCTCTGTGTCTCTTTCTCACTCACTATCACTTAATTTCTAGAACCCATCTTCTTTTATTAATTTCATTCACCATCTTACTTGTGGACCAGACCATGGTAGCAGTAGTCCTATGGATGACTGTCATTCGTTTTCACTTTAAATGAATCCATTTCTTGTTCGGTGGAATAAATATACGCTATTTAATGTCTTGCTTTGACGGATCCTGGTGAAATGGTCTCGGATCGAGAGTGTTCTCTGATGTCGCTGAAAAATGTGGGCTTTTCGCGGGAAGATACCGTTGGGATAGTAATGTTTAATGTATGGATTCGCCTGGCTAAAAGTATATCAAAAGGGGTCCGCAAAGGATTGAGTGCATAATGAAAGCATGCCGTCACGTGTTCGTCTTTTAACGCTTTATTCTATATGTTCACTGCCGATTTATATAGTTGTATTCATGTGGTTTTCAGATGTTAGAAATAGTAGTTGGGTGATTAGAAATGTCGCGACGGTGGTTGCATAATGGGTTAGTCGGCGGCAGCGCGTTTGATGTAGTATGGATAATGGAGACGAGATACGAGCCTCGTTCACACGAGACCTCGTATTTATGAAATACGGTATTTGCGAAATACGAATTGAGACAAATATACGCGGCCGAGCGTTCACGGACGCTGATTCGCGCTCCAGAAATACGTGATTTGCAAGCTGCGAGGTGCTTTAAAACAATGCGAAATAAACAATGCAATGCGCACCAACTGCCGATAAAATACGTAGACTGGTCCGCGCTCGACAGTTCCACTCGCGTTACACTGGAACTGTCAAGCGCGGACCAGACTATAAAATACGCGGCTTCAGAAATCCGGCATTTAGCGTTCACACGAGGAAATGCGCGGTCCAAGAGATTCGGTATTTCTCAAGCACGGCAAATTATTCGGGGTCTAGGAAGCCTCGTATTTACATCAAATACCGGATCTGTTTAGATACCGTATTTCTTGGACCGCGCATTTTGCCTCGTGTGAACGCTAAATACCGGATTTCTTGCTACGTGTGAACGCGGCTACGGTTGAGAGTCAGTTGTTGTGCATGTATGCATGTGTGAGCATATATACAGTTGAATAGTCGTCTTTTCTCGGCGAGTTAAATCTCCTTCCACTCTTTCTTATAGATGGGAGATGTGAATATGATGGGCGATTCAATATGGTTTCTCTTCGTGACTTTTCTGACGTGCTGCATATAATAGACGTAAAACTTTTTGATATGGTGTACAAAATTAATAACGGAATATTTCAATTCATGCGGGACAATATTAATCGCAGCTCAATCACGCTCTATATAGCGACAGACATTATTGCAGTGCGTTCGCGGAATAAAATTGCTAAAATAAAAGTAATTGTTCTCGCATAATTGGGCAACTATGCGTGAATTTCTCATCAAGGACGGTTAAATATGAAGCGTCGCGCACAGACGGAAGTGACGTTTGACGTAATTTTGACCGAATGTCGTCACGTGCGCGCGCTGCGTAACTCTTTGACAGTCTTAGTGCGTTTAGTTATAAAACGCGAATTAGATTATGCTAACGTCATGACAGTTGGCGATTATCTAAGGCGTGCGTTCGCGCGCGTGATATTGCAGTTTCTATACATCACTGCTGCTACGCGGGGATTCTTGGTCGTGCTTCTAGCAATGCCTCCCGCAGCATAGTCAGTCAGTATAGTTAGTCAGTATAGTATATAGTCAATCAAACAGTCCAGTTATTTGGTCGGTCACTTGGTCGGTCGGCCGGTCGGTTGGTCGGTCGGTCGGTCGGTCAGTCGGTCGGTCGGTCGGTCGGTCGGTCGGTCGGTCGGTCCGTCGGTCGGTTCGTCGGTCGGGCGGGCGGTCCGGCGGTCGGTCGGTCGGTCGGTCGTCGGTCGGTCACTGGGGCGGTCGATCAGTCAGTCAGTCAATAAGTCAGTCGCGTTGCTACTCTGCTGACGACGACACGAGAATACCAACGAGAACACAATCACGACCAAACGTCGTAAAATGGCAACGGCTGCCACACGCAGCTACTTGGGAGCGCTCTGGCCACTCCTGGGAGAAGTGCTCAAATCAAACAAACCCTGATGGCTTATACCTAATCAACGCACACTCGTCGCGCGATGTCATGATCGATATGCAGTAAGCGTCTGCATAGCGTAAGTCAACTTGTCATCAAGCAGATATTTGTTGATCCGGGAATAGTCCATTTCTTTCTAATATTACATCAAGTTGCGCTGAGCTAACTTACCGCTTATCAATATTGAGCGAGCCGCATGTCGAGATGTGATGAGCGTGGACACACACACACACACACACACGCGCGCGCGCGCGCGCACACACACTAGGCGGCAGCACAGCACGGGGGGGGCTGGGTGGGCGGGTGGGGGTGGTGGGCGGTGCTGGAGGCGCGGCGCGCAGACTCCAATCAGCGGGCACACGCGCGCGCGCGAGCGCGCACACACACTCACACACACATGCCACATACATACACAGACACCAGCAGCGCCGCCGCACACACACACAACACATCTGCACCACACACACCGCGTCGCCACACATCACACAACGCCACACACGGTGCGGCCACGTCAACCGCACCACGCGCGCGGCAACAAGGTGGGCACATGCACACACACATGCACGACACAACATAACACACACGTCACACACACGGCGCAGTGGCGTCGGCACAGGTCACACACAGCAGATCACACACACATCGGCGCCGCGCTGGCGCTGCAGAAACACAACAGCACACCGCACACGTCAGCGCGTGCACACACATGGCAGCACACACACAACACACAGGCGGGCCAACACATAACACAACGCACGCACGAATAAACACCACACACGCGGCCACCACACAGCGCCGCGACAGAGGAGGCGCGCATCAGCCACAAACTCGGTCCCACACACGCAAACGCACACGCACACGCACACCGCACAGCACGCGCGCGCTACGCAACGCACACACACACAACACACCACACACACGCTATACCCACACACAGCGCTCTCGCGCGCACGCACACCACACACACACACAGCACACACACACACACACCACACGCACACCCACGCACACGCACACGGACACGCACACGCACACCACGACCCACACGTACACACGCACAACGCAGCACGCGCACCGCCACAGGCGCACCGCACCGCACACGCACACGCACACGCACGGACGCCAACGCACGCCACACGCACAGGCGCGGCCGTGTGGCGGCCGGCTGGGCGGCGACTCACGCACACACACCACACCACACACATGATACTAACATACACCAGTCGCGCGTACACACACACACGCGCCGCGCTGCACTACAGCCCACGCATCACCGAACTCACTACACACCGCGCGCGCGGCACGCACAGGCACGCACACGCACACGGCGCGGATCGCACGACTACAGTCACCATGAGCATCACACACACAGCACGGACAGCACAGCACGACACATCACACAACACAACACACACAGCACTACAGTTCATACAAACCACAACACACGCACGCACACATACGGCACCGTACGGCTGCCGGCAGTTGCCGAATGCCGACCCCGTGTGACTCGGCGTGGTGCTTGCATGCGGTAGCGGAACCTCACGCGCTGCTGATGCAGCATCGGCGGATGTTATAACGCAGAGCGAGCTGCACGCGTGGCTGCGAGCGCTACAGCGACAGCGCTAGTATACGCAGTAATATCGCTGAAGCCCCAAACCTGATTAACGTCACGTCGCCAGTCGACGCCCCGACTGGCGCATTGACAGAGTGCTGGACATGACGTTACTAGGACGACATGCTTGCACATGTGATTTGCACGTAATAATTGTATCGCGTGACTGCCGGTGATAAGTAATTCTTGCTCGGCGCTTTACATGCAGTCATATATGCGCCGAGCTATATATTACTCGCGCACTGAACGCCCAGCGACCTTATAAGCAATTTTGTCATCGCGCTTTATAGTTAATTAACGACACGTAATTATACAGTTAGCAAATAATGATGCATAATTTCGAGTGATATGCATAATTACCCTTAATTACGTTATTATTTCACTGGCTTGATTATTTATTCGATCTTTATAAGTCGAATGCACGCATATCAATAACATATTCTGTACACACGTGTGCATCCGTGCATACGCGCATGCGCGCGCGCGTTTGTTTGTTTGTTTGTTTGTGTGTGTGTGTGTGTGTGTGTGTGTGTGTGTGTGTGTGTGTGTGCGCGTGTGCGTGTGTGTGTGTGCATGTGTGTGTGCGCGTGTGTGTGTGTATGTGCGTGCGTGCGTATGTGCCTGTATGACAATTATTCGATGAAAGAGACGTGAGACGGAGATTCGTCCTGATGTCTGATTAGTAGCAGAGAGTAGTATACAAAACTGCCAGCGGCTGCAGCGTCAGCTGCGTGTTTAGGCTTAGATTTAGTGAGTCACTCCGCTAATTCAGCTACGGTGTGCAGATGTGCAAAGCCCGCCGCCTCATGCACGCTCGCACTTCCTTCCTGTTCCTTGCATCCGGTAGAACCTGGGCACAGCATCATTGTAGGCGCACCTTGCTAGGAGGGAGAGATCCACGTGCGTCGCAAATGCAGTGTCGTAAATAGTAAATGAACTGGCAAATAGTAGCCAGCTCATGATCCTGCAGGTGTAACGTAATCACGGGTATTGCGCGTAAAATATGCATGGGCGTGGTGGTGCATGCACACAGTCGTTACTTGTGACATCCGTCCATATCGCGTGTCAATTCACCTTATTATTAATACTCGCGCAAACAATTTATATTGCTTATACTGCCAACTAATTACCTCCACGATTAATATACGGTCGCCAATATAGTGACCTGAAAATTTGACGCTACACGCACGCAGCACACACACATACACACGCGCACGCACACACACCCACCCACCCACACACACACACACACACACACACACACACAACACACACGGCGCAGTCGCACACGGCACGACGTACACACAGCACACGCGCTGCAGGGCCGGCGCACACACACACACACAGGCACACACAACGCACTGACACGACGCCACGACAATCACAACCGCACGCACGCACGCACGGCACGGCGGATCCACGGCACGCACGCACTGCACAACACGCGACGCACGCACGCACACACACACACACGCGCACAATCACATCATGACGCGACGAACACATGCACGCACAGCACCGACGCACGCATGCCCCGCGACAAACACACACAAAGATAGATGGGCAAGACGACACACGTAGCACGCACTGCACGCACGCACGCACTACCACGACGCACGCACGCACACACACACACATTAGATGCACGCGTTTACATATTAATAGTGCGAGTAACGCGGTAGCTCTCCTTTAGGTAATCGCGCGCAGAACTCTAGGAAATCAGACGAGACTTTCACATGCAAGTGACGTGTTTTTCATCGCGATTGAAATCGTAGAATTGAAGTAGACGCGTGCGAGCGGCAAGCGTGTTGTAAATATTTTATGCACGGTGCATATGATCCGATCAGCATCTGTTGACGCAAGAAATACATCCATTGCGCCCTTGGGAAAATGTCCAATTGATATGTATCGCATGCGCACAGCTTCGACAAATACGCCCGCTCTTCGCTGTATGAGTGTCGGCGGAAACCCTCGAGTAAAAGACAGGTAGGCAATCACGAACGTATGCCACTGTAAACAGCTACGACTGTTACGTGGCTATAACCTTTAAAGTAGTACTCAATAATACAACTCCGCGGTCTTTGCGTTACGGAGCCGATCTGTCACATTCGCAAGATGGCAGAGATCTTCCATGTGCATTACTGAAAGTGAGTCATATGATATCAAACCCCACTTCAAACATCTCGCAGACAGCGAACGATGAAGAGAAAGTGATAACGGAATAGCGAAAAGAAAGTGAAGACTGCCGGGAAAAGTCGGAGAGCGACTTCTACCACGAATCGGAGCATGTTTTTAGGCAGTGCTGTGTTTAGACGCGCACTCACTCACACACACACACACACACCACACACACACACACACACACATCACCAACACACACACACCACACACAGCATGTAGCAGGCGCATTCACGCAAACCACAGCAACGCAGTGGCGTCGGATCGTGCACGCCTGGGCAAACGCAATTGTGGTTTTTAAAACCGTACTTAACAACATGGCCTATAGGCGAGCAGATATAACTCGAAATTATAAACTGTTTTTTGTACGAGCGACAAGTTATATAATTATAATTTTATTCTTATTTTCTTTTCAACGGCGATGTTAGCTTTTATGACACCGAGCCTATTTTCGAACTCGCTATCGCGAAGCGCGTGGGAACGCCGCCTTCGGTGACCAGAGAATGAAGACTTGTGAGAGAAATCGTGTTATACAGTAATTTAGCTTCTAAATTGTATTCGCGGAGAGCTCTCGAGGGAGGAATAGAGTAGGCCGTGCTTCGAACTTAGCTATGCCTGGGTACAGCGCAAGCGTCAATTACGGAGGCAGAGACGACGCAGAGCACACGCACGGCGGGTTTACTCACAACGTGGAAATTTGTGCTCCGCGGCGCACCGGGCGGCCATGACTTTCTCCTAGATCTGTCGCATCCCACGACTCAAAGTCGACCGCAGAGCGCGAGAAATTGACGAACTTAACTCCGACGGCCGCTTTACAGAGAGGGCGATAATTGGAAGTGAACTCATAGACGGCGCGTGATATTATATCACGGAAGTTAATTTACGCATGCAAAAAAACCCGCGCGCTTTCGTCTCGATTGCGATGCTTGGTGATATTAAAGGGCAGCTGTCAATAAAATGCTAACGCCGTGCTGACCGACATGCTTCGTGCCTATTCCAACGATGCGTATGATGTGTGCTCGCGCGGCGAGAATCGACATATACTGCGTTATCGCAATTAAGCGAATGTGTGTCCTCCGCAGACACGTTTTAATTGAGGGGTTGTATCATGTGAATCCGTCTCACAGCATTTGTTATCATGAAAAACAGCAGCGTCATTGTTCTTGGCCAGCGACATATCATTCTTCGCGCGAATCCTGATGGAGCCAATCCGCTTATATCGGAGGACGGCAGAACGTAGTACGGCGGGCAGCGCTGACAGGCTCGACGGCTCTCGACAAAAGGGAAAACGTGATGGGCACTGCCCGTGAACCTGCGGATTCGCGTTATATGCATCATTCAGGGATATTTGTGTAAGCGTATTGTTTGTCATGCACGAGAACGTATTAGGTGACACAAGCAGGCGTGAGTAGGATTAAGTGTCCCGTAAAACGCTGCTCCACAGATAGTATACATTTAGTGGAGAGTTGGTTATTGAAGGCCGTGCGCAATAGAAGAGAACGATTTGCCGGAATTGTTGAGTCAATGCGAATATACATAGGCCCACGAAACGGTTGGTAACGGCGTAATGCTGTGAATGGAAAACGGAGCTACCATACTCGAAATGTCTCAATCGGCGCACCGTAAGGAAAGGTGATGTTTTTGTGTACTGTCGAGTGACTCTGAAAATAATCAAACGTGTGAAAACGGTGTTTACCGATAAATAGAAGAAATTAGAAAAGAAATTTTAAAAATCTACAATCTATTAATCGCCCAACAAATGACGTCGGTATTGTGTCCGAGCCTATGTTGAGTACGTGCAGCGGGCTGTAAAATATTTTTATCTATTTCACTATACTACCTGAAATTCAGCAATACGTTCATCTATACGCAGTGTTTGATAAAATCCAATTTTTATTAGCTTTATTATTAGTCTATTTATTATTATCTATCATATTTCTCAAACTCGTCTCGTTTTGTGTGAAGTGTTAATCGGTCTACTGCCCCTTACATAGCGAACGTTAGTAGTTGCTTAAAATATTGTTTATTTGTGCCGTGCTAGCTAGCCACAAGTAGCACTACATCAAGGGTCCAGATAGAAATGGACTATTAGGCTTATGCGACGTATATCTTCTATTATGCGACTTCTTGACTACTATTGCAATCATCGCGCGAAACAGTTATTAAGAACAAACTATATAGAAATATATAGAGTATGCAGGATTTTAAAACTACTTTTTTTTTACACTAGCGGGGTACTATTTAGGTGCTATCCATGCCTGCAATGCGTGGCGGACAGCCGCTGGTCGGCGCTAGTGTCCGCGTTGAAAACATAATTTTAACGTGGCATGATAGCGAGTATCTCGTTTTATTGTAGTAAAGGGTCTGCTTGTTCAAAACAAGTATACCCTGTACGCACGCGATATCCGGCCGTATGGACAAAGAGTGAGCGCCCCCACGACACACCAGTCGTCAGAGTTGGGTTTATACACGGTGCCTACTTAATTGTTATATCGTACCAACAGGCAAATAATACCTAATATAAACCAATAATAAATATAATACCTATAAATATAATACCTAATAATATAAATATAATATAATAATATAATATTATAGTAATATAATAATATAATAATACCTAATAACCTAATATAAAATATATGGTATTATTATAGCTCTTTGATCGTACGAATAACATATGAATGACTGTCTTATTACATTTAGGGCTCGCTCGATGCATTGCGCCCATTGTTGCACAAGGCTACGCTTTCTCGTCCGTAGCAGCTGAATGTACATTCGAAGATCGCATCAGCACTCAATCATCGTCCTAAAACTTTTGGAATTTCAGAAAATCTCATACAAAAACTAACCTGAATCAGAAAATCAATCAGATGGCAAGGCACTACCGTCTTTCATTCTGCTGGCCGTGACCGCAAGATCCAACAAGCAGAAAGCAATTGCGACGGTTCGAGCCGGATTAAACATTATAGGAAATGCGGAAAGATTAAACGTGGAAAATGGATGGAATTATTATACATCATTGTGTTATCTAGCAAAACGCATGTAGAAAACGGCCGCCGCTTTCTGGTGTGTCAGCGGTGTACACGCATGCCATGTCACCATTTGACAAACGACAAGCGCATTACTATAATTGAAATATGTATATATGTGCGTTCGTGCGTTTGCTCGTGCGTGCAAGCGTGCGTGCGTGTACGTGAGAGTGTATGTGCGAGTGTGTGCGCGCTCGCTCGCACTCGCGTGTATATATTTACCATATTTGGGTTTGATATCTCACTTGTTATATATGTTCTCATACATATAATTACAGACAGTATTATACATTTTATCGCGAGCTTTGACTCACATGTAATTTGGTTGCGTTGTGTCTGCGCTGCACAAATAAAATGAACGCGACGTGCTGAGGTGTCAGCTCTCGCAATTCCCTGATAGCAAACACTGAAACGTCTGATTCGCGCGTGTGGGCGTGCTAGGACATTCAAACGCTCGTTCAGAAACGCGTTGTGATAATAAGATCGCATCGCGCGAGATCCTGTAGTTTGTCGATTTCATTTGTTGTTGCAAACCTAATGGTGAGTATATATAAACGATTGTATATATATGCGATGGAATTTGTATTGTATAGTTTGTATATTTTTGTATGTATTTTATAGTATAGTTTTGCATAGTAGTATAGTTAGTATAGTTAGTATA
>NW_014577342.1:285404-292054 GCF_000485595.1 Priapulus caudatus
TGCTGATGCATCCTACTGCAACTAACTACCCACATGTACGGGATCGATGAGACTTCATTTAGGTCACACGTGTCATTGTTAGCCCGGTCTCCAGCCAATCAGAGACGTGGCCTGTGAAATCGCACGCATACGGCCTTGTGTGTGTGTGTGTGTGTGTGTGTGGTGTGTGTGTGTGTGGTGTGTGTGTGTGTGTGTTGTGCTATGTTGTGTGTAATGTATGTGTATGTTGTGTGTGTGTGTGTGTGTGTGTGTGTTGTGGTGTGTGTGTGTGGTGTCTGTGTTGGCTGCGTGCGTGCGTGCGCGCGTGCAGTGGGCGTGGCGTGCGAGTGCGTGCCGTGCGTAGGCGTGTGTCGCGCGTGTGTCCGTTGGTAGCATTTAAAAGGGTCGCCAAGGCGATCACAATCTCAGGTACTGCAACTACATAAATAATTATTCGGCCGTAATTTTGCCGTACAATTATTCAACGTCGCACCAGATACGGTCTGTGAATCGCATCGTAAGGTCTCAGAAATTCTGGAGAGCAGGCGCAGCGATACAAATTAGAGAGTCAATCGATGGCGAAATTGTTAGCATTCCGAACTTAGGGTTTGAGGGAGGTTGTCGTCTGACATCCAAATCCGCGACTAATCATTGTTAGTGTCGATTGAGCAAGGCAATGCTATCCCGATTCGCTCACCATGAGTCAGCGGCTATATATGAGTGCCTGAGCGGCGGCGATTCCAACGCAACATTTCTTCGTACGCAATTAATCGCACCACTACATCCCCTCCCGAAGTGGGCAAGACAATCAACGTCATCATTATCAACTCGAAGTGCGATCAACGTTGGTGATTTGAAAAAAGCATTGAAAAAACGCGCAGCGTGAACAAACAAGGGCCAAGCAAGTACTAGCGAATGGGCATGACTAGATGTGATGACGTCATGATGCTGAGTAGGCTAGTATATGGTGTTCCAGATGTAAACTGCATGACGCGCCAATTCGCTCGCTGCCGACAGACACGATCCCCTCTCGTCTGCTCGCTCCGTCGTCGACAGTGCGGCCGCCTCTCGTGCCTCAGTCCACCCCTTGCCCGATGAGCGTGACGCCAAAAGTAAAATACGACAGAATCTCTCAATTCGTTTGCAGCAGCCAAAAACGCGGCAGAACCGTCTACTTCGCCCTTTTAGCGTCAGCATCGCCGCTTTGCTTGCGGGCGTCGTGGAAGAGATCGGTTGCTGGCTGCTGTGCCAGCCATGTTGTAAGATACAGGTCATCACGGAGATGCGACGTGATCGACTTGGTGTGTTCGTCTGCGCGTTTTCGCGCGGCGTACGTGACACAGGGCCCGAGTCCAATCGATATTATTACTGGCCGGTGAACATCACTGATAAAAAGCAGTCATAAATATAGTTGGCCGCAATCGAAATGGTAATAACATCCGTGTCCAATATGCCGCAGCAATATGCACAGACCACACACGCACGCACGCAACGCAAAACGGCATGCACGGCACGCACACACGCAGCGCACGCACGCAAGGCACGCACGCCCACGCACACACCACGGTCTGCGGGTCACACAGACCACACACACACACACACATAATATAAAGTATATAATATATGGCCCCCATAGAAACAATCAGCCGCAATTAACTTCTTCAAGTAAATTCGCATCGCCAAAACGTAATATCAATCGTTTGTATAGTAATCATCCACACACACACACACACACACACACACACACACACACACACACACACACACACACACACACGTACACGCATTCACGCAAACCACACACGCAGTGGCGTCGGATCGGTGCACGCCCTGGGCAACAGCAATTGTGTTTTTAATCGTCTTAACAACATGCCTTCAGGCGAGCAATTACTCGAAATTATAAACTTTTTTTGACGAGCGACAATTTATATTTTATTTTATTTTATTTTTTTCACGGCGATGTTAGCTTTTGCCGAGCTATCTTGAACTCGCTTATCGCGAACGCGGGTGGGAACGCGGTTTCGGGACCCGAGAATGAGATGTGAGAGATGTGTATCAGTAATTAGTCTAATTGTTTCCGGAGAGCTCTCGGAGGCGGAGGAATAGGAGTAGCCCGTGGCTCGAACTTAGCTTAGCCTGGGTACAGCGCAGCGTAATTACGGAGGCAGCGCGACAGCAGAGCACACGCGACGGCGGGTTTACTCAAACGTGGAAATTGTGGGCTCGCGCGCACCGCGCATGATTTCTCTAGATCTGCCGCATCCAACTCAACTGACGGAGGCGCGAGAAATTGACGACTTCATCGACCCGCCTTTAAGAGAGCGATAATTGGAAGTGAACTCATAGCGGCGTGATATTCTACATCACGAGTCTAATTACGTGCGAAAAACGCGCGCCTTTCGTCTCGGATTGGACTGTTGTGTTTAAGGGAGCTGTATACGCTGTCATAAATGCAAGCGGTGCTGACGACTGCTTCGTGCCTTTCAAACGATGCGTATGTGTGTGCTCGCCGCCGAATCGCACATATACTGCCTTCATCGCAAATTACGAATGTGTGTCTCGCAGCACGTTTCAGATTGGAGGGGGGTTGTATCATGTGATCCGTCTCCCAGCATTGTTATGATGAAAACGAGCGGTCATGTTCTGCGAATATCATTTCTTCGCGATCCTGATGGAGCCATCGGCTTATACGGAGGACGCAGAACGTAGACTGCGGGCAGCGCTCAGCTCGACGGCTCCCTCACAAAAGGAAACGTGTGCCACCTGCCGCGTGAACCTGGATTCGCTTATATGCATCATTCAGATATGTTGTGTAGCGTATTGTTTGTCATGCACGAGACGCTATTACGTGACACAGCAGGCTGAGTAGGATTAAGTGTCCCGTAAAACCTGCTCACTGATAGTAAATTTAGTGAGAGTTGGTTATTGAAGCCGTGCGCAATAGAAGAGAACATTTGGCCAAATTGTTGAGTCAATGCGATATACTAGCGCCACCAACGGTTGGTAACGCGTAATGCTGTGAATGGAAACGGAGCTACCATATCGAAATGTCTCAATTGTTACCTAAGGAAAGTGATGGTTCTTTGTGTTCTTCGAGTACCTACGAAAATAATCACCGTGAAACGTGGATTTATCCGATAAATAGAAAGAAATTAAAAAGAAATTAAAAAAAATCTACAATCTATAAAGCCAAACAAATGACTCGTGTATGTGTCCGAGCATGTGAAGTACGCTGCAGCTGTAAAATATTTTTATTTATTCACTATCCTACCTGAAATTCAGCAATACGTCCTCTATACGCCAAGTGTTTGATAAAATCCAATTTTTATTACATTTATTATTATCTATTTATTATTATCTATCATATTTCTTCAAATGTCTCGTTTTGTGAAGTGTTAAATCGCGTCTACTGCCTTACATACGAACGTTAGTTTGCTTAAAATATGTTTATTTGTGCCTGCTAGCATAGCCACAAGTAGCACTACATCAAGGGTCCAGAATAGAAATGGACTATTAGGCCTATGGGCTATATCTTCTATTATGGACTCTTGACTACATTGCAATCATCGCGCAAACTATCTATAATAACAAACTTATATAGAAAATATAGAGTATGCAGGAATTTTAAAACTAACTTTTTTTTGTACACTAGGGTGGTACTATTTAGGGCTATCATCCTGCAATGCTGCGGCACCAGCCGCTGGTCGGAGCTAGTGTCGCGCGTTGAAACATAATTTTAACGTGGCAATGATAGCGAGTATCTCGTTTTATTGTATAAGGTCTTTGTCAAAACAAAGTATACATGTACGCCAGCCGATATCCGGCCTATGGACCAAAGATGAGCGCCCGCCACGACAGCACCAGTCGTCAAGTTGGTTATACACGGTGCTATTTATATTTTATATCGTACCAAGAGCAAATAATACCTAATATAATACCTAATAATATAAATATAATACCTAATAATATAAATATAATAACTTTATAATATTAGATAAATAATATACATAATAATACCCTAATAACCTAATATAAAATAATGGATTATTATAGATCTTTGATCGTACGAATTATACATATGGAAGACTGTCTTATTACATTTAGGACTCGCTCGATGCATCGCCACATTGTTGCCCACAAGCTACGCTTTTCTCGTCCGTACACTGAAATAATTACATTCGAAAATCCCATCAGCACTCAATCATCGTCCTACAAATCTTGTGCGAATTTCAAAAATCTCATTACAAAAACTAACCCTGAAATCAAAAATCAATCAGCATGGCCAAGGCACTACCGTCTTTCCTTCTGCTGCGTGACCGCCCCAAGAATCCAAACAAAGCAGAATCCAATTGCCGACTGGTTCAGAGCCGAATTAAACTCATTATTAGGAAATGCACTGGAAAGAATTACAAACGTGCGAAAAATACATGAATTATTTATACATCATTGTGTTATCTAGCAAAAAGCCATGTAAGAAAACGCCGACCGCTTTCTTGCATTGTGTCCGGTCTTACACTGCATGCCATTGTCACCATTGAAAACGACAAGCGCCATTACTATAATTGAAATATTATATACATTGCGTTCAGGCGTTTTGCTCGTTGCGTGCCAAGCGTGCGTGCGTGTACGTGAGATGTATGTATGCGAGTGGTGCGCGCCGACGCTCGCACCACGTGTATATATTTACCATATTTGTGGTTTGAATCTACTTTTATATATGTTCTTATACATTATAATAAAGACAGTCTTATACATTTGTAATCGCGAGTTTTGACTCACAAGGTTAATTTGTTGCGTTGTGTCTGCGCTGCCACAAATAAAATGAACCGCGACGTGGCTGAGGTGTCAGCGTCTCGCAAGTTCCTGATAGCAAACACTAGAAACGTCTGTATTGCCGCGGTGGCGTGTTAGACATTTCAAGACGCTCGTATCCAAGAAACGCGCTTGTGTATAATAAGAATCGCATCGCGCGAGCATCCTGTAGCTTGTCGATTTCCATTTGTTTGTTGGCATAACACTATGGTGAGTAAATATAAACGATTGTATATATATGCGATGGAAATATTGCTATTGTAATCGTGTATATTTTTAATTGATTTAATAGATATATTTTTCGCATATAGAATATAGTTAGTATAGTTAGTATAGTATAACTATACAAACGATTGTATAGTTTTGCGATGGAATTTACTTAGAAGAGTTAATTGCGGCCGATTGTTATAGTGGCGCCATTAATTATTATTATATAATATACTGTGTGTTGTGATGCTGTGTCTGTGTGTGTGTGCGTGCGTGCGTGTGTGCGTGCGTGCGTGCGTGCGTGTGTGCGTGCGTGCATGCGTGCGTGCGTGCGTGCGTGCGTGCGTGTGCATATTGTGCCGGATATTGACACGGTGTTATTACCATTCGGATGTGCGCCAACTATATTTATGACTGCTTTTTATCAGTGATGTTCACGGCAGTAATAATATCGATTGGAAACTCGGCCCTGTGTCACGTACGGCCGCGAAACGCGAGACGAACACACCAAGTCGATCACGTCGCATCTCCGTGATGACGTACTACACAATGGAGCACAGCAGCCAGCAACCGATCTCTCCACGACGCCCGCAAGCAAGCGGATGCTGACGCTAAAGGCGAAGTAGACGGGGTCTCCCGTTTTCTGCTCTGGACGAATGAGAGATTCTGTCTATTTTACTTTTGGCGTCACGCTATCGGCAAGTGGACAGGCACGAGAGGCGGCCGCATTGTCGACGACGACGAGCAGACGAGAGGGAGTCGTGTCTTCGGCAGCAGCAATTGGCTCATGCAGTTACATCTGGAACACCGTATACCTACTCACATCATGACGTCATCACAATCTAGTCATCCCCATTCGCTAGTACTTGCTGGCCCTTGTTTGTTCACGTGCGCGTTTTTTCAATGCTTTTTTCAAATCACCAACGTTTGATCGCACTCTCGGTTGATAATGATGACGTGGAATTGTCTTTCCCACTCGGGGGGGATGTAGTGGTGCATTAATTGGTACGAAGAAATGTTGCGTTGGAATCGCCGCGCTCAGGCACTCATATATAGCCGCTGCTGAGTGAAGCGAATCGGGATAGATTGCCTTGCTCAATCACACTAACAATGATAGGGGATGGATTCAAACACCAACCTCCTCAACCCTAAGTTTCGAATGCTAACAATTTCGCCATCGATACTCTCTAATTTGTACTCGCTGCGCCTGCTCTCCAGAATTTCTGAGACCTTACGATGCGATCACGACCGTATCTGGTGGACGTTAATTAATTGTACGGGCAAAATTACCCGAATAATTTTTATGTAGTTGCAGTACCTGAGATGTGATCGCTTGGCGACCCTTTTAAAAATGCTACCACGGACACACGCGCACACACGCACGCACGCACGCACTCGTACGCACGCCCATGCACGCGCGCACGCACGCACGCACCAACACAGACACACACACACACACACACACACACACACACACACACACACATACACACACACATACACACACACATACACACACACACACACACACACACACACACACACACACACACACACACACACACACACACACGACACTACACACACAACACACACACACACACACACACACACACACACACACACACACACACACACACACACACACACAC
>NW_014577342.1:292064-301792 GCF_000485595.1 Priapulus caudatus
ACACACACACACACACACACACACACACACACACACACACACACACACACACACACACACACACACACACACACACACACACACACACACACACACACACACACACACACACACACACAAGGCCGTATGCGTGCATTCACAAGGCACTCTCTGATTGGCTGGAGCCGCTAACAATGAACGTGTGACCTAATATAAGTCTCATCATCCGAACATGTGCGTAGTAGTTGCAGTAGCGTGCATCAGCAGTGCAATGTCGTGTATACGTTACGTTATACAATAGCGATGACTGCAGAGTATTCCCTCTGGATGCATAATATGTATCACCTATATAAGGTTCCTCCACGCAGGGGAGCAATAAATAGCTGTGCATGAATCGATTACCATGCTCTCTCACTAATTATTCCTGAACAACAAATGACTTTTTACCAGCACGACAATATCAAATCCGATATGTATATGCGTGCTTTGCTTCGAAAAAGCTTTTCGGGGTGTGTAACCTTCGTATTTGTTGTCGGTAAAACGATCTTTTACGCGTTGTGTTATTTGCTTGTTGATCGATCGTTAAAAATCCGCTTTGCAGTGGCATAGCTACTGAACTAGTGCAACATTTAGTAGACAATCTGTATAGAGTGTGGTAGTGTGTAGTTTAGGCCAGGCCTGCGGAATGTCTGTTATGACACGGTTTTACTTATTGTAATTATATCTGCACCCGTGAGCGCGCACAACTAGCGAACGTGTGTGGCGACTGCGAGACAGAAAATCACATTTGTTGATACAAAGATGGTGAATGAATGATAGCTTGTTTCCGTTATCACACCTAGAGTGATCGCTATAAGCAAAGCTTCGGCGAGCAAATGAAACATCGTGTAAACTGCATCATGTGCGAAACGTCATTTTTACTAAAAAAAAAACGCGATCGCCTTTTAGCTCGATATCTTTTTCATACGCGTTCTTTAAATCGATGTAGGTGAGAAGTGATGCGTTCCAAATTGACAAACGACGATGGATAAAAAACTCAAAAACGAAATGCCGTATAAACTGTGATGCATATCAGAGGCGTGCGAATCCCGGGCGCGCCGCCGAACTTAAAATAGATGCCATATGTATAATGGAAAAACTAGGTTGATACTGGTTCAATGCTACATTGGGTCAATGCTCCTTCAGTGATTTGGAATTCATGAAAAAACTGGGAAATGTTTATCGTTGTTTTGCGTGCCCGTAGGATAATGCCAGTTGGCACCCTGCACACAATTCCAGACCAGCTGTTCTATTAAAAAACGCTCGTATTTCACAATAAGTATGCAATAAATTTAGATTCGGGCAGAAATTTATTAGTGAGGAGACCAGTGACATTCTGCTTTATCGTTCTCAGACGTCTAATAATAGAGGGCCATCGGACATTAATTTGCTTCAAGGACTAGACGATGTTAACGGTCTCTCGTGCCTGTTGAAATCGACTAGTTTTATTGCTTCAAATCCGAGAGGTCTGGTAGATTGCATTTCAACACGCGTACACGCCCGAAAGCTCGCGTGGATTTCTTTTTAACACGCGCCGGTGGAAACGTTCTGGTCGACTTCATCTCAACACGTCCTTATGCCCGAAATTTCTCGTCGGTCTCATATCGCTTCAAGTATGTTAAATCTAATTAATTAGTCTGCTCAATGTGATTACGTGCCAAGGATCGAGGGCCAGTACACGGGCTTGACCTTGATATAGTTCCCGTGACCTTTTACAAGGTAAAGAGCCACGGATTCGTCCAAATAAATAGCAACGTAACGTAATTGTACGCGGTATAATTACCACGTTGCGCAACGTCGGAGTATTCGTACACCCCGAAACTTGCACAGCAACTGAAGCTGATACAAATGTTGGAACCGCAGTGATGTCATTTCTCGACGTTAAAGCATACGTTGGATTGCGCCAGTGAAAATATAGACTGCACAAAACAGGAAATGCTCGACTTTTTCCAGGGTGCATATGTTGCAATCCTGCAGGGAGTCTCCGTTGTTGTAGGCAATTCGTTCAAATACGTGAACGGCTAATAAACTACTATTTCTGTGCACAACTATCAACTATGGTCGACATCAACTATGGTATATCAACGATGGTATAACATCAACTATAGTCGACTCATTAAGCGAGTCGTGCAAGCGCTACGTGGCAGCCGTGACCGCGATTGCAAAAAAAGGGTCTACCTAGGTCGAAATCGTGATTGGATCCCGGCGGTCTAATGCCGTATAGTTGAGCAGGAGCAATTGTAAATTGATTCTTATATAATTAATAACGAAAAGCGCCTTTCCCTGAGGTTTCGCCGTGTGACAAGCATGACTTCGATTCTCGCAATCACCAAGTCACGCCAATAAGCAGAACAATAATACACCAACCTGCGAGTCCGCTCTTTGAACGTCTATAAGGCCCATTCTTGCTTGCGGTTCATTCGAATAATACATTCGCTATACAAAACATTTACTCGCCTGTACGCTCACCATTTCCTTTCATTGTTTATATTATTATTTATTTTTATCTATTATTTGTTTTATTGTTTATTGTTTATTGTTATTAGGGATACAAAGTTTGTTACGTGCTTAATGTTGATCTGATCAGTAGTTCTCTAAAGAGTAAGTGAACGGTTCTGTAGGTGGTCAGTAAAGCTGAAGGGGTCTTTGTCGTATCAGGTACTACAGATATGTACCCGAGGTACATATATGTATACACAAAGTGTACCAGACTTGTACTACAGAAGTGTACCCTAACCCTAACCCTAACCCTAACCCTAACCCTAACCCTAACCCTAACCCTAGCCCTAATCCAAACCCTAACCCTAACCCTAACCCTAACCCTAAACATACCTTATATAAAAATAAAAACATAATACTAAACAACCTAAAATTACCTCGGGTACATATCTGTAGTACCTGATACGACAACGACCCGATCTGCCTCAGTAAATGTACGAGCATTTGAACACGCTCATTAATTAAAATGAGCTCTCGTCGAAATTGCGCTGTTGGCAAAATTATTTAGAGAGTTTATTTGAAAGCATATGTGCAGCTGGTGGTATATAGTAAAACGGATAACCATACGAATTATACTTGCACTGCAGGGGCGGATCTAGGGCTGAAGCTAGACAGTATTTTTCCAGATTTTAAGGGCACATCCCTCAAAAAGGGCACACCACCCCACAGTGGGCGCCGTCAGGCGTGGAAGCACATGGCGGGGGGTCTGGGGGGCCTCCCCTAGAAAATTTCAAAATTTGAAGGGTACCTGGGCACAAAAATGAGCACCATTTGAGCACACATTTAGTCAAGCCGCAATAGCTAAAAACCATATGGAATTTTATTTCTGCTTCATTTTGCCTGCGCTTTGCATACCAGCAATTAATGCAGAATGATTCAAGCACTTCCCTTCTTTTTCAGATATCAAAGCTAGTTTTGGTTAGCCTAATTCCTTTACCATGATTTCGCTTACAAGTCCTGTCATGAATCACATAAGAAAAAAAAAACAAATAAAGAATATAGGCCAAATTCCCTCAAATTGTTTTCTGTAGTTTTTTTTAGCGGCAGAATTTGAAGGGCAACTTTGAAAATCTAAGACCGTATGCCAAATATTGCAGTGTTGTGTGTGTCGTGGTGTGGTGTGTGTGTGTGTGTGTGTGTGTGTGTGTGTGTGTGTGTGTGTGTGTGTGTGTATGTGTGTGTGTGGCGTGTGGCGTGGGTGGGTGGGGGTCTTGATATATACCCACTAATGTGCGCGGGTTCTGTTTATGTAGCGTGTATGCAACTATTTTACATAAATCTAGTTTGGCCGTGATGGCTATGTAAATAATTAACTAATGTCACGGACCAATGCCATCTAGTACATGAAAGCAGTCCATGCACAGACTATGTATACATCGCTATACATCCGTAAAGTGCGCGTATGTCGAATAATAATACAACTAACATGAAATATCATATACCCAGTAGGAACATGGCCTCTCACAGAAAGCATGTTGACAATACATGTTCGCATATATATCAAAATTGACGTATTCCGAATGCCAACTGTTAAGCCGCCGCCATCTTTGATGTAATTACGCATATCTAGAGCACTCAAAGGAGTTGCTATTGGCTGCGGAGGAGGCGTTGATGTGATTGTGGACGAGTCGAGTGTAAATAGATGATGAACGAGCGATGTTGATCTGAAATCATTATGTCTATATATTGATGTCCTTCACTCGCAGTAATCCTACAGCTGTCGGCTCTTCATGGGAATATGATAATTAGATTGCGTTGGCTAGTCTGACAAACATATTATACTAACTACCCATATGCGCTGAAGTGAAGGTTTTGATCGTTTCATGTTATAACTCAATAGTTTTTACCGTGCCAACTGATCGATTTATGTATTGTCGTATACGATGATTGAATGTCCGCTCAGCGGAAAACATCATAGTTGCAATACTCATGCACGGATGGCGGATGCAAGGTGACATCGTCTAAGGTATCTGCATGATTTCGTGTTGTTGTGTAGTAAACTGAATATTGATATTTTCGAGCAGGAAATTGTTTTTTCTGTTGGGTGCGTGTCTATGATAGACATTTTATGCGGCTAATAGGAAAAGGACATTAGATTGATAGAAATAAGGTCATATCTTCCAAGGTATCTGCATGAATTCGCGTTCAACTTGTTGTGTGGTAAACTGAATATTAATATTTTCGAGCAGGAAATTGTTTTTTCTGTTGGGTACGTGTCTATATGGTGGACATTTCATGCGGCTAAAAGGAAAAAGACCCTCTCAGGGATGGATGGAAATAAGGGCATGTCTTCCAATGTATCTGCATGATTTCGCGTTCAACTTGTTGTGTGGTAAACTGAATATAGATATTTTTGAGCAGGAAATTGTTTTTTCTGTTGGGTACGTGTCTATATGGTGGACATTTCATGCAGCTAAACGGAAAAGGGCACTCTCAGGGATGGATGGAAATAAGGTCATGTCTTCCAAGGTATCTGCATGATTTCGCGTTATTGTGTAGTAAACTGAATATTGATATTTTCGAGCAGGAAATTGTATTTTTTCTGTTGGGTGCGCGTCAGGGATAAACATTTCATGCGGCTAAAAGGAAAAGAACACTCTCAAAGATTGATGGAAATCTGGAACCAAAAATCTGGAAAAATAGAAGAAGAAATCATCATAGGGTTCACGAATAATCTGCCATGATGAAGGAATTCGGCTCACATCACATCACAACGTTATTCTGTAGTAATTAATTGATAACAACGAATAATGATATTATTTTAATTGTAACACATTTATCAAATAACCGCTAAATTGCAATTTGTCATTTCCTAATAGAACAAACTCAATACGAGTCGTGGTGAAATGTGTGGTTGGATTTCGTGAAGGCAGTTAGCGAAATCAACAAATTCCGTTCACATTTTTTCTATACCACATAATTCAAAGTGACCTTTCACCTACCACAGCTATAGATAAAACAGCAGCAGCAACAGTGTTTTTTTTATCCTAATGTAGAACCAAAGTAATAAACAGATGTGAAGTTTAGCTGATATGTATGTGTATTGATTGCTGTATACCAGTGCTGGAATTCCCAAATCCTTAAGGCCATTACATCAGTTCAGTGCTATTTATTTTCGGTCAGTCAATCATCGGATTTTATCAGATTTCCTTTAGTATAGAATGCATACCAATCGTTCGATTTCGTCTGCCGGGGATGAAATGTTTCGCCGAATATCTTCAGTGTCTCATAATGTTTGTAATCAAAATATAGCGCGCAAAACTGAAAAACTAGCCAGTGTTAGGCTAAAACCGGCAATGTTTTGTCATTTTAAAATTTTGATGAAAATACGCAGACATGCACTGCATAGACATTACGTTTTTACAGATGTAATCAGACGACATATTTTGCCTATGTGAGGCTTTAAGCAAGATTATTTATCACCGCCGACCAGCCATAAGTCTATCAGGCGCCATCTTTGACTCCTGGAATGCACTTCTACTTTTAAAGTATTATCTCTTTGCAAACGTCTACTTGTACATACCAGTAGAAATATGTTAAACGATTCTAAAATTACATTTAATTATATGTGTGTTTTAATAAAGACTCAAGCAACTCAATCCCACACGTTGTTTTAAAAATGCAAGCATATATAGGTTGTAATAAAAATAAGGATATATAAAACGTATACGTATAATCGTTGGCGGTCCGTGGTTTTTAGGTCCTTGTTTCGTGGACGGCGTTATTCTATTTACCGAATACGCTCATAAACTTATAAAACTTTTATGAAGTAATATAAGTTCGCATTGATCTAAATCTTTTGCGATATACGTGGATTCAATTGCAACGGGCGTGAAAACGAGAATAATTTAAATAACAAGTGCCTACGGCGCGTGCAGTGTGTATGCGTGTGTGTTCATAGATGTGCTATGAAGCAGACTGGGATTTTCCTAATAAGATACGGCTGAGTAAACATGCAATTAAATATGCCAGCTAAACATCTCGCGAATGCCAATTTCTCAAAGGAGCTGTTGTCCCTGAAGCAACTCACAGACATGCATGAAACACTTCGCAGCTGAATTATCTGTACTTTTTTTAGCTACATTACTGGCAACGATTAAAGCAAAAGCCCTGTCATGAATAAATTATGCATACACTGAATCAGTTCTTCATGTATTACTCAAGGGATGCCCATTGTAAAAGGTTTAGGTAAATTAATAGCAGTCGCAAACACAAATAACGCGTGTGTGTGTGCGCGCGCGCGTGTGCGTCTGTGTGCGCGCGCGCGTGTGTGCGATCTGTGTGCTGCTGCGCGGTGTGTCCAGTCATACCAGCTGCCGATGGCACGTCTCGATCTCGCGTTGGTGTGCGTGTATGTATGTGTTGGTGCGTGCGTGCGTGCGTGAGTACGTGCGTGCGTGTGTGTGTGTGTGTGTGCGTGTGTGTGTGTGTGTGTGTGTGTGTGTGTGTGTGTGTGTGTTGTGTGTGTGTGTGTGTGTGTGTGTGTGTTGTGTGTGTGTGTGTGTGTGTGTGTGTGTGTGTGTGTGTGTGGCATGTACGTGTTTATATTCATTCATTATTGCGCGCAATGTCTGTGCATTTTCTGCTAGAGAGCTCGATTTAGTGAACTGTGCATATAACACTCCATCTTAGTCATTACTGTTACTAGAACTTCTACTACTCTCGAGATCAATCTGTATTGTTGGTATTCGTTAACCGAAGGATTTCGATGTCGCATTCGAGCTGAAAGCAAAGCACTGCAGCTCCGTGTGCTTTAGGGATTTCCTTCTACAACACTGGCTAAGCAAACGAATAGTGATCGAAGTACCAACCCGAACTGGCGACTTCGAATGCATATTATGTGATCTGCATTTGACATCTAGCATAGTTCAATTGTCAAAAGTACGCCGGCAGTTGCATTTCAGTTGTTGTTTCTTACAAGGGATAATTAAGCGATATATAATTAAACGAATTCTGCATATTTAAGCGAAATGTCATCGCATCAACTCGGACAAAAATGTTGTGTGAGTATTATGTATAATATCATACAGTATACAAGGTGCCAGTTATTACTTGCCGTTGATATAAAGAAAACTACGATGCAAATAGATAAAATATCATGTCAATTTTTAGCTCATCTGACATAGTGAGATGCAGCTTGTAGAATCGCATGATCGTGCGTCCGTCCGTGTGTCCGTCCGTGCGTGCGTCAACAGTTGGGCACAAATCTTAACGCCTCGAGCGTACGGTCACGATATTATCGGCACATCGGGGGGGGGGGGGGGAGAATCGTTAAAACGAGTTGGGATGTCGACAGCTGCGGGTCAAAGACAAAGGTCAAGAGCGTCGTAAAAGAAGGCGGGAACATTCACTTCCTTAACTTAAGGTATAGGGCGAGAAATGCAGAATTGACGGGCACAAATCTAAACGGCTCGCACCTAGGCTCGTGATAGTCGGTGTATAGCATCATGGTAGGAAAAGCCATTACTGTGCCAAAATTGGAGGTCACAGGTCAAAGGCTCAATGGGCACAGGGCAGATTTTAGACATTTTTGAGGACATGGTCTGACGGAGCGATGTGAAAAACTTTTTTGTTTCAGCGGTGACCTAGCATTTTTATGGCTTTATTGAAAGGACCATGAAATGTACCTTCTGCTGACATCGCGAAGAGTAAGTGTCGGATGAACCTTTTGACCCTCAAGAGGAGGTTAAACATGGATTTGTTTACTGTCTGTTAGAAAGAATTTGACTGCCGGGTTTGCTAGTAGAATCTATACTTGCCTGGATGTATGAGGCTACAATGCCATAGTGAAATTTCAAAAGCTAAATTTGGTTGAAGAAGGTTTATGCTTCTTAAATCGTATAATTTCTATGGCATTCTGTACTGTCAGTATGTTACATGTAACGTATGCCACTGCCAGTGGCCACTGCCCGTGCATGTGGTGGTGGTACTGTGTAGTTTTGCCTGCGTTAATTGGTTACAGGTGGCAGCTCTCTATTGCAGCCTGTAGGCTTGCGTAGGTAAATGGATGAGTGCTTACCTATTCTGCTCTTGCAAATAGTTGTTTGCTACTTACATACGATAGGAGCTTCCATCTTTAATCTGAAGACACTTAAACGTACGCGCCATCTCGTGGCAACTTTTATAACGATCCCAACGAACATTCCTTTGAGAAGGTTCCTGATACCATCCCTGTGCATTCCACTGTTTCGGCGTGTATGTGAACACATTTGGGACTAACAGGGTTTACTAGAATCCCACCACTCCACCACAGAGTCACCGCAGTAAACGTTAGATGAGCGCTGTCGCTCCGCGGCACTTGTATAAAAATATAATCAGAGCCCACTATGAAAAAAAGCTTGTCTGGTACGCGCGCAATAATACAGTTATTCCAATTGTTATTGATAAATTAAACCTCGCAACTGGGAAGTTGACAGCTACCACCGCTGAGTAACCGTGAAACGACGTAGTATCCTCATATCGGTTTCAAACGGGATGGCATTCGGAAAAGAAAACTGTTTTCAGTCTAATGATATATTACGTCCGACCACCCCCGAACAGCAGACAGCTGTAGGCACTTCCTATTAATTCCTGAAGTGAATAATTTCGTATAATAAATGCAGAGGCTCTTAAAAAGCAATTTCGCTGCGTCGGGTACGAGTAATGATTACCCCGTGTGGACTATTATAAAAGCTAAAGCAGCATCCGAGAATTCCTTGAAGTCGACGGTATTGGCAGAGACATCTGGCGATATCCATAAAATAATAGCCACATTTTTTTCCCCAGGCAGTATAGATGGGTGCCAAAAAAAACGAGAGTGCGAGAAAAATCTCTCGGCGAGCGTGGAAGCGCCATCTGGCCGCGTTCGATGCTACCCGCTCGCATGCACAAGGGTCGTAAGTTTACTCTTGCTTTAGCTTCAAGACACATGGCGGCGTTTGTATATATGAACACACGCGCGCACGCGCACAAGGGAGCTTATCACTTTCGTCTGTTAGTGGCGGACTCCTTATTATCCGGCTTATATTTCCTCTGAGGTGTTCTGATGGAGCGAGCTGAGCCCATGCAGCGTTACTCAACACGGTAGCTCGTCGTGTTGCACGCTCATTCTCGCATCGCTGTGTGCTTCGGCGCTCGTCTCACGCGCCAGTAGCGTAGAACGCGTATGTTGGCAGGCGCCTCCTCTCTCTTTCTCTCTCTCTCTCTCTCTCTCTCTCTCTCTCTCTCTCTCT
>NW_014577342.1:306799-310733 GCF_000485595.1 Priapulus caudatus
TTAATATAAATTTTAATACAAATATAAATTTCCTGACAATCGGGTAAAAAGTGCAGAAGTTACAGGTTCTAGAATCTAGAATATTTCGACAAAAAATGTTGCTACCATGGCAACGATAACTCCGCCCACACCAAAAACGATAGATGTCTTCGCGTTACGATAACGCACCTTCATTCGAAATTTGAAGATGATCCAGTAGAGCGCTCACAAGAAAATCTCTACGGCGGCGGCGGCGGCGGCGGCGGCGGCGCGACGATGCCAAACCCATAGTATCCCCACGAACTTCGTTCGGGGGATACAAATATATGATAGATATTCACAATTCAGGTGGCAGCCATCTTGAATTTGAGCATTACCAGTGCCTTATCTTCAATGAACTAATTATACCCTTAGATTTCGAATGTCGAAAAATATATAAAATGACACTTTATAATAATTTTTTACGTTAAATATTTATAAAGATATATACGGAATATTAGTAAATCACACGGCGGCCATCTTGGATTTCCCATCGTTACGTTCGTTACGGAAAAAATTCAACTTCGCACTATACTGAAATCATTTAGTATATGTATCATTAACATCATATACGCAAATTTTGGTGCTTCTACCCCAAAACCCACGATTATTTTACATATCTACCCCACTATTGCACTTTTTTGCTGTGCGACCAAAAAATTCCACAAGACTAAATGATATTGAGCGTTCCACCATAACGATGAAATTTCCTTTAGTTTTATAGTTTCGTACTAAACAATTGGCAGAATAGACAAAGTCGCTTTTCTATAAAGGTCATAACATTTCCAATTGGCTCTAGGAGAACCGACGCCCCACAGTCCGAATTATCTCAAAGTATAACAAAATTTAAAAAGCACGTTATATTACATGCAGGTGTCTATATCTCAAGCATCCCTTGATACTGCGGAAGCGTACCATCCTCATGCTTGCCGCCCTCGCATAGATCAGCCGTCTTTTATGTTTGATGTTTAATATGTCATGTTATTTTCTCCCGAAAGATCTATATTATATCCACGAAGGCAATTCAGCCCACTAAATATAAACTCTGAGAACGATAAAATTGCCAATTTAAACATCAGCATTGCCATTTGCCGAGATCGAAGGGAAGTGCTTTGGCGATCGGCCGTCCACACCGTAGAGAAACGAACGTAAAAGATCATGTCATCCACATTGCGTTTACGTATAAACGTCGATAATATTATACATCACGAGATTGTTGTACGTAAGCCGCATTATCCGTACGCTATTCCGTTTTTCAATCATTAGATTTGCAACGTTCCATTCGCATGTACGCGCGCAGCACACAATTTATAGCGATCTACTTTCACCGTGTATACCAGGAGAGTGGTCGCGTTGCAGCGCGTGGCTTCGCTCGCAGAGCACACACGTCTTCAATGCACAATGATCGTAAAAACTGCATAACCTATTTTTTCAACAGGGGAGGCTAGAGAATTTATCAATGTCATCATATATTCATATTGCTACAGTCCTAATTAGGTCCAATATTTGTGCAAACCTAATCATATATAATAATGATGATGCCACATGTTCACTACATCCGAGTTTCCGAGTTTAGCCGTCTCAGTGCGGGACAGCTAAAGAATGAAAAGCGAGAAAGGATAAGGAAAGATAAGCGACCACGAGGAGAAAGGCATTTTATCTTGTGTTCGAAAAATGTTAGATCAATTGTGACACACTCGATTCGTATATATACTGTTAATCAGTGTATATTGAGTGATATGTTGGACACTTATTCATTACTTCGATCGGCGTATATAACTAATATTAATGATTGCTTGGATAATACACGATAGAAAAGATCTTACGATAAATTGCTCTGCATAATTTAATAGTCGATAGCCGCTTATCCATATAGCAGAAACGAAGAATGTACGTGCTAACATTATAAGGCTTATTTTGGCAGTACTGCTGCCTAGGTAGAAAGCTTGATTGTGTGATGATTTCGGGAGTGGAGAAAAGACGCGAGCAGTCACAGTTTTCCAGCATCAATCTGTTGCCCAACCCATCGATGACATCAGAAGTAGATAATAAGGAATTCCTATTATCTACTTCTGATAACATGCAGCCGCCATCTTACAGTTCTTATTTGCTGTGCGTATAGTGAGCGCGATTAGTTATTGTGTAAATCTATGTAAGTATAAACATTCACGGGAGCAGTCGTGCGCATTATGGCGTACGGTTTGTCAATTTAGTCATTTATAAACTTCACTACATGTATAATGGCGGCACGATATACGTTACAACGAAAGAATATTTTAATTTGCAGAATAAAATTGACGTATGGATATTGTGCAGGGTCGTCTTTGGATTACCTATAACTATTAAAATGTAGGGCGTGGATATCCGATGATAATGTTTAAGAATTTAAGCGTTAGAAGTTTTTGCGTTAAAGACGCAGTGAAGGCGTGCTAGTATAAGATGCATGTTTTGTAGAATGCAGTCACAACACGAAAGTTAGACACCAGACAACAGAGTTATCGGTTGGAGGAACTAGCGCCAATTACACCGAGTTAATCTTTTTAAATCTTCAAACGTTTTTTAGCGTCTAACTGAACGTGCCACGTGCACGACATGTGTCTGACTGTGTGTTACCACTTTACAAGCAGCAAATATTAGGGTGAAATCATGAGCTAAGATTCTCACTGTCACATTAAACCCCACTCATCTGTCAATAGGACCAACGCGGTCATGTTTGTCGCGTGGTCATGTTTGTCGCGTGGTAAGTACGTCAACAGGAATCGAGACGGTGCCTGGCTGGCAACGCGTCAATTTCACTCAGCCATCAAAATGGCACTCCGCCATTAGTTAATTAAACGCGTTCCTCGTTTATTTCGTTGCGGCTCTTAGATGGTTCCGCACTCGGCTTCTTCTTCAACCATGTCGGATAAATGCGTTTCGCTGGCATTTGACCAACATACTGCTGTTCAGTTGACCCGTAGATATTAGCGACGGTAACAGCAGCTGTGCGCTTAAACCTGTTTCAAATTGTTCGGCAAGAAGTCATAAGCACTTGACGAATATCGAAATGTCGATTACATGTCTAATTCCGCATCGAAAACGGATGCCGTCGCGTTGTGCATATATAACATGCGCAATGATAGGTATAAAAAAAACGTTAACACAACAGGTGAATATTTATTAATTCTATCGAAGCATCCACTCAGATGCAAAGAGCATCAGGTGTATATAGCGTTTTGCACGTGCAATTATCTCTGGAAACGTATAATGTTTAAACTTTATGGCCATTCAAATCATTGTTTAAGCATGCGAGCAATCTCGTAAAGTATATTAGCTCGAGCACTCGGCTGCCTCGTATGTTTTTAACTACAGCCCTGAGCAGACATTCGATCCGTATGCGCTGGTAGTAATCATGGTTATTCGGCATAGACTTTCAAAAAAAAAGTTTTTTATTGTGTCTTGTTTAGCGTTAAGACGATCGAACAGGAGAAAAACCGTAGTTACAATAAGGTAAAAGTTTCCCTGTCTTTGATTACCCAATACAGCAGCTTTGACGATAATTATTTTAATTTTTTTTAATTATAATTATGTTTAACAGCATTGATAGCAGAATTTAATTAGCCTGACATGTTGAGATTTTTTATTAAATCTGCATATTCTCCTAAATTACTTATATAGATTCTATATACCTTTACTACACACACACACACACACACACACACACACACACACACACACACACACACACACACACACACACACACACACCACACACACACACACACACACACACACACACACACACACACACACACACACACACACACACACACGACACACACACACACACACACACACACACACACACACACACACACACACACAAACACACACACACCCACACACACACACACACACACACACACACACACACACA
>NW_014577342.1:311571-319006 GCF_000485595.1 Priapulus caudatus
TGTGTTGTGTGTGTGTGTGTGTGTGTGTGTGTGTGTGTGTGTGTGTGTGTGTGTGTGTGTGTGTGTGTGTCGTGTGTGTGTGTGTGTGTGTGTGTGTGTGTGTGTGTGTGTGTGTGTGTGTGTGTGTGTGTGTGTGGTGTGTGTGTGTGTGTGTGTGTGTGTGTGTGTGTGTGTGTGTGTGTGTGTGTGTGTGTGTGTGTGGTGTGTGTGTGTGTGTGTGTGTGTGTGTGTGTGTGTGTGTGTGTGTGTGTGTGTGTAGTGTGTGTGTGTGGTGTGTGTGTGTGTGTGTGTGTGTGTGTGTGTGTGTGTGTTTGTGTGTCTTTGACTTGTTATGTAAGCGTTCGCCTGAAGTGCATCATAAGAACGTGCACGTGTAGATCACATCCACTCACAAGCTCGTCAATAGAATAGTGATGTACCTAAACTACCATGATAGCCCGGATGTATCTAAAGTAAAATTTTGATCACCGACGCATCATTTTAATGAATATGCTAAGAGGTCAGAGTTCCCTCGGCTGCTCTGTACATGCAATGGTTCCCCTGTTGATCGCGTGCATATAGCGTTCATAGATGCAAAGTGGGCACTTGCTGAGTGAAAACAGAAAATCCTCGAATACAGTATTACTTTGAGCAAACAATCCACCAGATGTCTCTTAACCGTTTCTCGGCCAATTACTGAACATCGACACACCAAGATTCCCTGCACGCAGACAAATACCTCTAAAGGCGGCCGGTCTCTGAAGTTATTTTTTTTCCAGAAATGAACCTCAAAGGCACGGGATTTCAAATTTCATTAGTGAGAGCTACTCTAACAGCTGTAAATCATTCCACGTTTTTGCGACGTAGCTAGCGGCGCAGAAGCAGCCAGTTCGTAGCACCGGCGATGACCGTCGTTTCTGAAACGCTAACGTTCCGTTTGATTGTCCGATAATTAACAATATTTTTTTTTACTGTTTTACAGGTAGGTTCGTCTATCCATCGTCTGATGCTGTGACCGGAGGAATGTGACAGAGACGGTGGACGGTTACCTCGATATTTACCCACGATCGTCTGTCTGATTGCTCGGCCGTGACATCACGCCACTCGTGTCGCGGGGCTGAAGAGGACGGAGCAATTTGCGGTGTTTTAAACAGTGAGACAGCAGCTCGCTTAATTACATTACCCTGATTTTCGGTCAACCGGGAATACACGAGGAGTCGTGCCTGCGTGCGCGCAGCCGTGCAATTTACTAGGAGATATTTATCACTGCTCGCGCCCTATCTGTGAATGGCAGGGGCTTGCCAGTAAGATTGCCTGCGATTGACGTTGATGCTGCGGCTGGAATAGGCACACATCACAGCAGCGGAGGATTTTTCCATCGAATTCGAACCGCGAAAAAATGTTCTGACGTAAAGCCACGCTA
Source organism: Priapulus caudatus (assembly GCF_000485595.1). NCBI lineage: Eukaryota > Metazoa > Priapulida > Priapulimorpha > Priapulimorphida > Priapulidae > Priapulus > Priapulus caudatus. The sequence goes on from NW_014577342.1 coordinate 312,974, forward strand.
CCCGGGTTTGCTATCGAGCTATCGTAGACAAACAGGAAGGACTCCCGCGAGAGCGACAACTGACATTAGGAGAGAGCTCCTCAAACTTGCTTCATGATGGCGGGATCCTGCCAAGCCGACCAGATGTCAATAGACTTCGACGGCAACGTCACGCCGCCGATTCGACACTGGCAACCACTAACGTACGCACACCAGTCGAAGATGGCTCTGCCTATGCTCGGCTACATCTGTCCGCTTTTGATCCTCATCACCATAGTCTTTAACACGCTAGTCGTCATTGTCCTCTTCAAGAAGCACATGCGAACTGCGACCAACATGCTTCTGACGGCGATGGCCATCTCCGATATGCTGACTGGCGTCGTCAATCTGCCGTGGTGGATCTACTACTACGTATTCAATAACTACCACGATCCCGTCTCGCTGGCCTGGTGCAAGACCTACTACTACGTCGGCGAGTTCCTGCCCATCATATTTCACACAGCGTCGATCTGGTTAACGATGGCGCTGGCAATACAGCGCTACATCTTCGTGTGCCACCCGACCTACTCGAAGTCATGGTGCTCGATGGAGCGCGTAAAGTGGAACATCTTTCTCATCTACGTCGCCAGCACCGTCTACAACGTGCCGCGCTTCTTCGACACCGACTACGTCATGTGCGAAACGCCGTGGCCGCTACGCGCCAACGTCACCGAGAACTCGACGAACATAGTCAATCACTGCTTCAAGGACTTCAAGCCGTGGGTGTGGCGCATCGGACTAAACGTTTACTTCAACATCTACTACTGGTTCCGTGTGATACTCGTGCACGTCATACCGTGCACAACCCTGATCGTACTCAACAGCCTCCTGCTCGCGGCGATGCGACAGGCCGCTGAACGACGGAAGAAGCTCATGCAGGAGAATCGCAAGTCGGAATCGAAGAAGCTGCGCGAATCCAACTGCACGACTGGCATGCTCATCGTCGTTGTCAGCGTGTTTCTTGTCGTCGAGGTGCCGCTAGCAATCGTCTTCATTCTGCATATCTGTCAGAACACGTTCGAACTGCAGGTCGTATCGATCGATGTGCTCAACACTGTGACGCTGACGACGGCGTTTCTTATAATCTTGTCCTACCCGATAAACTTCTGCATCTACTGCGGCATGAGCAAGCAGTTTCGCAACACCTTCAAGCACTTGTTCGTCAAGGACAACATGGTGCGGAGCCACAGCGGCAACAGCACGCGCTACACTTGCATAGCGAATAACGAAACAACCGTGCTCTAACGGGGAATGCGCCTTCGGTGCTGAATATACTACATACACTCACAGTTTGTCGATACACTATATAGTGTGGCTGGTTCATCAATGACGCGTCGCACGGGTGTGTTTTTTTGGTATCAGCATAACTCACAACGATATACTGTGCCAACTCTATGAATATAGATAGTTGGGCGAGAGTCGATACAGATATCTGATGACATGCTAACGTTGTTTCCGATTCCCTAGCTAAATCTATTCGTAACTAAAGAATTTAACTCAGCATCAACGATTTCTTGGCCAGCGATAAAATGTACCACATCAAAGTGATTCGTAAAAGCCCATTACTGTTATGTATCATATGCGCGCGCGCGCCGTCACTATAATGATGAAATATATAGCCTTAATTCAAGCAATTGCGTTCTCGAGACTGTACATACATTTAGCCAACAATGGATTTCCGTACATATTCCTCGAGCGACACGGTCATCAAATAGCGCATTAGTAATCTGTGTTTATTAGATTTTAGGATATCATGATCGGAACAATAGATTGTTTCATCGCCGAGTTTGAGTTTAGCATCTTAAGTTTCGCTATATTAGTCAGTGCTCTCATTTTAGCGGTACAATCTGCACGGCTGGCAAGTACGGCTTAGTATTGAGACAATGATGTCGTTTGTGACGATTAGTAAGCTAAATCAGTAAAACCGAATTAGACGTGAACGTCTGAGCTCTACTGTATTTATTCATCGATATAACATCGCGTATAATATTTGTTTTGTTTAGTATTGATTATAATGTTATACAAGAGGTGGAACATATGGTTGCTGGCGTTATATCTCCACCAGGACGCGATAGTAGGCCTAAACGTTGATTATCGTATTGTTATTATGATTCCAGATTCTATTTATATCAGTATGCCGGGGGAAATGGCTAAATTAGTATAGACTAGAGAGGTTGTTCTAAGCGGCAATCGTGGGAAACATATGCGAAGAAGTATGCGCATTTGTTTAGTTTTCGCATCTGTTGTTTTATAAACCCGTGCTTCATCATGTTCCTTATTAAACTCAGAATATCCATCCGAATATAATTCGGTTCTTCTGTAGACGCAATGCAAACTTCGTAACCGACACGCCCGCTGACTCGGTGCATTATAAGCTCGGAGTGTTTACCGAGATTATTGATTGCAAACTATAGGTGTTGTGATAAGTCGCAGTTCGTCTTCATGATTCAGTAACCATCTGGATGAAAACCGAATTAGAATAATCAAGCAACCTTTCGCATTTCCTATGATGAATTAATGAGTAACGGGGTAGTTTAAGAAACGCACGCACACGCCCACGTGCACGCCAGGCATGTACGCACACGTATACACATACGGGTACACGTACACGCAGACGTACACGCAAACGCGCGCGCGCGCACACACACACACACACACACACGCGCGCGCACGCACTCACGTGTGCCCGCCTATGCATGCCACACGCGTACAGGTGCACGCACGCACATAGGCGCACGAACCAACAAACGCTAGCACTCACGCTCGCATGCATACACTTAGATGCGAACGCACTTCAACGCACCTACGCTTGCCCACACGCATATAATACACGCACAACGAGTAACTCATTTATTGATTCAGGGAGGAAAACACCCATCGCGATTTTGATGCAAGGGCACACGTGCCCGTATTTTGCATCACCTGTCCATCTATATCCCATGTTATGACGATTGCGCCGACATGACGTCAGCACTTGTTTTAGGGACTCGACGCATGCGCATCGTGTGTGCTAGCTGATGAGGCGGATTATCGTAGGTGACGTTCTGTTCCGTGTGTGTGTGCGTGTGAGTGTGTGTATGTGTGTGTGTGTGTGTGTGTGTGTGTGTGTGTGTGTGTGTGTGTGTGTGTTCAAGATGACTTCGTTAGGGTAGCAAATGTGCAGACATGTTGCGTTTGCTCTTTATAATCTTGATACGCGAATTGCTTGTTTGACGTGATCATGCGGCTGAGGTTAGCTAATAGCGATAAACAGATATGTAACTTGTTATTGTTCATTTGACCGTATGATACGTGGATGCTAGCTTTATTTTCGTAACGATGATGTCACGATCGAACGACAAGGGAATAAGAATAACCGGCTGACCGATGAATCCCAGACTGATTGATTTCGCTGCATGATTGTGAAACATGCGTATTCTATAATATTATGTTTTGCAAATGATTTAAGGAAATAATGTACGTCCCAGCTATAAACTAACTCTAGTCACCTGATCGTGTGGAAATATGGAAAATTCGGAAGATGGAGAACCGAATTGTTTGAAACGATTTCTAACTAATCGAGCGTCAATGCATATAAGAGCAAGCGAGTGTACAAATATCCTTTTGATACACGCTTAGACGTATTAATTCGTGTATAATACCAGGACCGGATGTTCTCTTGGCTGTTTCGGAACAAGTATCTATTGAAAGATGTAGGGCTATACAAGTGTAAAAGCAGACAGCTGGTATTGTAAGAAAGATTGGATGTCATTTTGCACTGTGTGGATTATTTATAGAATGTGTGAAACCGCCCTTAACGCCATGAGCAGATTTAGAGCACATGCATCTACAGTGGCATCAACCCGATGTATGTATGTATGCATATATATAAATATATATATATATATTTATATTTATATTTATATATGGATACATACATACATACATACATATATATATCTACGTAATATTTACCCGCTATGACCGAATGTACTGTGCAGTAAGTTATTATTATTTTGTGAATGTTGTAGTTAAAAATACTGAAAAAATTAAAATACAAAATGTTAACAAGCTCAATTTTTGTAAAATTATTTCGATTGATTAACTAGGATTGGGAACCACTTTGATTAATGCTCATAGTGACGTAACCGCTAATTCGGATGATCTTGTAAACATGTCTTTAACTGCCAGCAACTGTATTTAGCTCAACTGCTTGTATTTACTTCTAGCAAATGTGTTTGATGGACATAGCTATTGGAAATATAAATTAAAACGTGGAAAGTTTTGATTTTAACAGAATATTACAATTGTCTTAAAATTATCGTATACTGATTTTCGTCGGATGCGTAAAGACTGACTGAGCGCGAGAGCAACGGGTATGACAAACGGTCTAAACAGAAAGTTATAACAATAATACAATTATCTAAATAATTACTCTACTTTTAATTGTTTTATTCGTTAACTTGATTCGATTATTTCAGACTATATATTTCGTGTCAAGTTATCTGTTTTGATTATCTATCAATAACGAAACATCACCATCATCATATAAAAACAGGCTGTAAAATATACTATAGCTATAGGAAATTTAGTAAGGAAAAAGTTTCATTGCATTGACGTGCGTGGTATTTCATTGCTATGGTTAAGTTAGTCTTCATGAACATAAATATAATTTAAATTCTGCTTGAAGGCTGGTAAGATGTATTGTTACTTACAGATTATATTCCATACACTGTAATGTTAATATGATCTATATAATCATACAAAGCTAGCATTTCATACTACTGACTGTTGATAGCATTTTGATTCTATAACTTTTGTGTTAATGAAGACATACTGTGTGAAGCATACACAGACAGACAGACAGACAGACAAACACACGCACACACATCACACATGCATGCACACACACACATACGCACGCACACACACACACACACACACACACACACACACACACACGCACACGCACGCACGCACGCACGCACGTACGCACGCACGCACGCACGCACGCACACACACGCGCGCGCACACAACGAAATTTATCGTCTACATCTATAGTGTCGGCAGCTCATGGCAGACAGTCTGTCTATAGATAGCTCCGTCTATTATTATATGAACGCCTGATATCTAGCGCGAGTAACAGGGACATACACACGCCAACATCCGCACATTTATTGCGAAACCATCATTCTACAAGTAAGCCCCCGCATCATGCGACACATCTCTCCACCTTCTCTACGGCTGTCATCGCAAGTTCTCCGTTGCCTTCGAACATCCGCCGAGCAACGACAATGTTCATTAGACAACCGAGATGCTTCGTTGTGTAACGTCGCCACATACGCCGATGACAGGGCTTCGGCTCAACGTTAGGCTACTCACGTGCGATATATTAATTGCTCGAGCTAAACATAGGCGCACGCCGCCTGTGTGCGAAATCACACCACGTGTTTAATACGGCCGGAGCGCAAACAGCGACGCGGCGTATTGTCATCGATGTCATACTTTAATTAATGTCGGGGAAGAGCAAACTCAAGAGAGAAAGAGAGAGAGAGAGACAGAGAGAGAGAGAGAGAGCGAGAGAGAGAGAGAGAGAGGAGGAGAGAGAGAGAGAGAGAGAGAGAGAGAGAGAGAGAGAGAGAGAGAGAGAGAGAGAGAGAGAGAGAGAGAGAGAGAGTCATTTACGGATGGCCGTGTGGTAGTAAGCCGACCTCGATAACCAATTCATAATTAGTATCATAAAAGTATATAGCATTACTATATAACTATGTGTCAACAAACGGGGATGCAACACATGCAGGCTCGCGCCCTAAGAAACGGTGGAAGGCCGACCCGAAGAGAAGAGTAGATATTCAGTGACATGCTGGACCATGCCTGGGTCATGTATCAGCGACTCTCACGTGTACGTATACAATACACAAGACACAAATACTCAGTTAAGTGCGCCTACCTGTGTGTGTGTGTGTGTGTGTGTGTATGTGTGTGTGTGTGTGTGTGTGTGTATGTGTGTGTGTGTGTGTGTGTGTGTGTGTGTGT
>NW_014577342.1:319251-321128 GCF_000485595.1 Priapulus caudatus
AAATAAATAATTAATATAAAAATTATATAACAATATAAATAAACAAATCAGTGAAAATGATAACTTAATTACTGAGAGCACAATAACCACATCACAGTCACTGTACAAATACAGGTAATTCTAGATAATAATATGGAGACAAGACAAAAAACAATTTGTACGATTTAAGATGTTTATCGTTAAATCGTTAAAACGAATTTGATGGTTTATATGATAATATAAATAAACAAATCAGTGAAAAGGATCCACTAGGTGTTACACGTAGTGTTGTAATAAACTATTTCTATAAGCGAATTTGAACCTTGAGAAGGGTAGGTTTTTTATATGTACGGGTATGTCACTCCAGAGTTTGACACCTACAAACTTTAGAGATTTATTGCCAAGAGAAGTGTTAAACCTTGGGAGATGATAGGACATTGATGTTGAAAGTCTAGTATAGTGGGAGTGTACATGAGAGATTCTAATAAAATAGTTGCGGAAAAGGTCAGGCAGTTCGTTGCAAGTAAACTTATACATAAATTTGGCTAGTTCTAGTTTATGAATATCATTAAGTTTTAGGAGACCTAGGGGTGACATAAGGCTATAATAAAGAGAAATAAGGGGTGACATGTTCTCTCATTCCAGCAAAACTCATGTATTTAATAATTCTATTGTGGACCGAGTTGATTGGTTGAAGGGTGGTTTTTGTCGCTGACCCCCAGCTTAGGGTTGCATATAAAAGGTAAGGGTAAACTAGGCAAAAGTAAATCATCTTTAGCGTACTGACATTCACGTAGTGTCTGAGTTTTGAGATAATTCCAGCAGATTTAGCCAGTTTAGTGCTTGTAAATTTAACTTGGAAATCCCACTTTAATTTAGTGTCAAAATGAACACCCAGGTATTTTATATTATTAGCACGTTGTAGCTTGAAGTTATCAATGTGAATCTCAAACATGTCATAATTTACATTTTTGTTACTGAGAATCATGTATTTAGTTTTTTCACAATTAAGAGATAATCTATTAGCATCTAGCCACTCCTTGACATGTTTAATTTCTCGATTTACATTAATTTCAAGTTCAGTTAAATTTGAACTTGACATAAAAAGATTCGTATCATCAGCAAATAATCTGGAACTAAAATTTGAAGCTAAGGGGAGGTCATTTACATAAATTAGAAAAAGTAGGGGACCAAGAGTTGATCCCTGTGGAACACCGCACGATATATTCAAAAGATGCGAATATGAGTCATTAATTGTGACATATTGTTTACGATTTGAGAGATAGCTGTGCAATAGTTCCAGGGTTGGGCCTCTCACACCATAGTGTTCGAGTTTAGAAAGCAGTATATTATGCTGGACAGTATCAAAAGCCTTTGACAAATCAAGAAAGATTCCACACGAATATTTGCCTTCATCTATTGATTTAAGGAGAGTATCATACAATTCAGAAATTGCCAGTGTAGTTGAATGATTTTTTCTAAATCCAAATTGAAAGGGAGAGAATATATCACATTTGACTAGAATTTAGAAACTTGTAGAGTCTGTCATAAATTATTTTTTCGAATATTTTGGAAAAGGGTGATAAGAGAGATATGGGGCGATGGGGAGAAAGGGTGTTTGGACAGTTGGCTTTGTAGATAGGTATTATTTTAGCAATTTTTAATATATTAGGGAATACATGGATTACACCTCTTGTTACGCAGTCATTAAAAATATCATACATTATGGGAGCAACCTGGGTTTTAGAGATCTTTATAAATTTATTAGGAATATTGTCAGGTCCTGCGGCTTTCTGGATGTTCAGGTTATTTATGATATCTAGAATCTCTTCACAAACAATGGGTTTAAAAAAGAGACTTCTGTGATTAGGGAGGGGAAGAAATTTTGAGTGATCCTT
>NW_014577342.1:321462-323722 GCF_000485595.1 Priapulus caudatus
TCATATTATAACTGAAACTATATGTCGTTTATAAGAGATTACAATCCTTTTGCTTTTAAATGAATAAATAAGAAACACCCTCGGTCTGTAGCCCTTGGCTGGAAAGTGGTTTTGCGCAACTTATCAGATCGTGCGCATTGAGTGGCGCCATCGTCGTTGTAATCAAACTGTAGTCGTTAGTTTTAAAACATTTAAAAAAAAAAATTTCTAATGGTGATTGAACCATTAAACTTTTTATGTAGCGTAATTATAACCTAAATTAGCTGAAAATAACCCTAGAACCTAGAGTAAACTCTCCCTTTAATTACTGAGAGCACAATAACCACATCACAGTCACTGTACAAATACAGGTGACTCCAGTCTAGATAATAATATGGAGACAAGACAAAAAACAATTTGTACGATTTAAGATGTTTATCGTTAAATCGTTAAAACGAATTTTATGGTTTATATAATAATATAAATAAACAAATCAGTGAAAATGATAACTTAATTACTGAGAGCACAATAACCACATCACAGTCATAACTTTGAACTTATAGTCAACTTACAACTATAGACTAGTCTATACTAATCACTAAGTCAGTACAAACGTGGTGTTCTATTATAGTATAACCATTAAATACTATTTAAGAAAATAAAAAAGTTTTATACAGCCAGAAATAACTACGTCTTGAGTTTTATACGTTATGATTTAACTGATTTAATTATATGTATGCGCTACAAACGTAGGCATGTGCACACAAACTGCACTGCAGCTCGAACTCTACAACCGACATTCAATGATTAATTATACTTTAACATTTATGTTAATTACGCTATACTTGTGCTTATATGCTAATGAAACATGCCTGAGAGACCTAACGTCGATTTACCACAGTTATAAAGGCATTATATATAGTTTAGTTTGTTAAAAAATCACCTGAAATACTGTCCTGTCTGTATAGCAGTCACCAACCCACGCCTCTTTCTACGCATAAACATGGCGCCGCAGCGGTGGCGTTTCACTTCTCAGATACAAGAGAGGGAGCCAAGATACAAGATAGAAGAGCGAGTTGTTGGCGTCGCGCACTGATCTCTATAATATAATCGATTATAATCAATATCGATATAAATCGATATAATATCAATATCGATATAATCGATTATACTCTCGATTATATTATAGAGATCAGTGATTTGGAGCACCCGGCAGATAGGTGCGATATGATATGACTACTAGGCACTTAGGATATGACTACTAGGCACTTAAAAAACAAAAAAACCCTAACCCTAACCCTAACCCTAACCCTAACCCTAACTCAAAAAAAAAAAAATTAAATTAAATTAAAGTGCCTAGTAGTCATATCATATCGAACCTTTCTGCCTTCTACAGATTTGGACGCTCGCCCGAAACTGGACGCTCCTAAGTGCGCATGCGCGCAGGCGCCTCTTGTTTTGCAAGGGCGCACACAGCGCATGCGCAATATGCGCAGTAGTCTACTACGANATCACCGCATCACCACATCACAGCATCACCGCATCACCACATCACCACATCACCACATCACCACATCACCACACACCGCATCATCACATCACCACATCACCACATCACCACATCACCACATCACCACATCACCACATCACCACATCACCACATCACCACATCACCACATCACCACATCACCACATCACCACATCACCACATCACCACACACCGCTGCCAACTATCAGCAAACCTATAAAGAAATCTGTCGTATTATATGACACACATCTTTAGAAAGGGTCAACAGGAAATTTCGAAAATTCGTCTAGAAGCTAGTTTTGGCTGTTTTTACTATCTGCATTTTAACAATTCTGCTATACAGTCAACGTTCACTGACTCACACCTTCGTTTGCAAACCGATCGTAGGGGCAGGTAGTCGCGAGAATATATTTATGCTATGTAACAGCACAGCATAGTGGGGAAACATTGATTTTCCCATTGCTATTTACTTTATTATTCCATTGTACGTCACATACTCGCCACACGTTACCATGCAGTATTTTTTCGAATTCATACATATAGAAGAAATGTAATATAGAAATATGGCATCATATTTTTAACCTATAATATTTTATAATGTATATCTTGACTTTTAGATTGCAAGATATTTGGTTTTATATTTCCATGTTACATTACATATATGACTTCTTTTGTGTTTGCTACTACTACTCTCTCCTCTCTATTTCTCTCTCTCTCTCTCTCTCTCTCTCTGAGTACTCGTCCAACGGCACG
>NW_014577343.1:0-1178 GCF_000485595.1 Priapulus caudatus
CTATTTTCACTCCCTCTGGATCTGCACTAGACTTGTAAAGTTGTATTCCATAGCCACGTAGTGAATAATTTAATGAAGTGGTTTTGTTTTTAGGCTTCACGCGCCTTCAAGAAATTCATGCCACTGTTCGACAGAGTCCTGGTAGAGCGATTTGCACCAGAGTTGAAAACGAAAGGCGGGATCATGATTCCAGAGAAGGCGTTAGGAAAAGTATTAGATGCAACAATTGTAGCAGTTGGACCAGGTGCAAGGAATGAGGTAGGTGTATAACATGCAGGGTTATGTTACGGTAAGCATGGCGGGCGTGGCTACCCTATCTAGTTTGTGTATGTGTGCCCTTCCCATTAATTCCATGTTGTATATTATGACTGTATTCCTTCCTAGCTGTCAAATAAGAAGTGTGTTATTCGTCTTAGTGTCTATTCTTTGGTTTGCATCAATTGGTGTCCTTCCAACTTGCTTTGATATGCAATATATTTGTGATCGAACCCAATACAACTCTTGTCACTTACTAAAATAACTACATTTGTTTTCTGTCTTGGCTAAATCGACTTATCAGCCACATCCACATGTGACTGTGTTTCTTATTAAATACTGCTTGTTGAGATGTCACGTGCCACTATCTAACCAAGAAAAAGGATGTTGTCTATAAGTGTTGCAACACTTTGTAATAACGGGAGCATTTGTTTACTCAAAATGCTTCCCTATATCACTGGTTTTTTATCATTTTACTATTTCTAGTTATGTAGTTATTTGTGCTGGTGTAATGTATGCAGGCTTTTACTTGGAAAATTGGCATAGCAGTTATTTACACTTTTATATCGTAAAACTGATGCAGTGCAATATATTATATAGTAATTCTCATGTGCGCATGTGCAGTGGCGTAGACAGGTCCTCAGTTGTGGGGGGATAATTTCGCTGTTACTTCCATTGCAATGTATATGAAGAGTGTGCGCGATTAGCGCACACCGCGAGCGGAAAAGCTCTTGGATTTTAGCAATTTAGAACCTTCAAGATGTCCGTTTTTGAGGGAATTGAAAAAAATTGATATTGTAAGTGCAATTTTGTGAATTCTAGGGTAATTTTTTTCGTTGGATCCCAGAGGTTTAATAACACGCACCCCCCTCTCCCCACACACACAACCAGTGGCAGATCCAAAAGAAAATTTTAGGGGGGGG
>NW_014577343.1:1639-9757 GCF_000485595.1 Priapulus caudatus
TCTTATACAAAATCGGGAATATACTTCCGGTCGGGTCTCAGCATTTCCATTCCCCCCCCCCAAAAAAAGTGAGATGAAATTGGATTTTCCCATTCAATCCAGGCTGAAAATTCAATATACCAACTCTCAATAGGTCTATTCTAATTTTGAATAAAGCAAGGATTTAACTTTCGTGAGCAGTGATAAGACTGGGGATTTTGGGGAAAAAATCGTATATGGGGAATGCGTCCAAAATTAACCATCTGAGTTTCAGTAAAATAATGTCATTCTTGGAACGAGTTACAGCCATTTTACAGTAGATGTATGTCACGTTCCATTTCTGTAATAATACATTAGGAGAGTATGAATAGCGATGACGGATTTGTAGATAAATATCCAGTATTTATTATCTGTAAAATAAAATAAAAATTTCCCCCACTTTCTTCCTGAAAGTAAGGCGGATGAAAGCCACCCCACCTCAATAAGTGTGGGGGGGGGGATATACCCCCATCCCCCCGCTATCTACGCCCCTGTCAGATGAACTCAAATTTGACTTTTGATATGCATACAAATATATTAATAATCATAATCTTTGTTAGCAGTACTCTACAGGCGCCGCGGAACGATTTTTGAAGTGGGGGTGCTCAATTTGTTACGCTCGACAGTGGCCAATGCAGGTTTTCGAGGAGGGTGGTAAGAAACAGGCGGGGTAGGGGGTATGCGGGTCCTCCCCCAGAAAATTTTGAATCCCCCATTTTCCTCCTGAAAGTAGGGGGTGATGATTGTACACGCCATCCCCCCCCCCACGTCAATAAGTGGGGGGATGCATTCAATCCCCCCCCCCGCTATCTACGCCCCTGCGCACATGTTTCTAAGCCAAGAGGTGCCCCTTATCGTACAGTGTCGGTTGGTTGATGCTGCCCCTTTTGCATTGACAGCCATTTAGTATTTCACAAATAAACTGAAATGTACATGAAAAATGTGTTCTTTTTAACCAGTAAAGATATTGCTACCAATAAAAATGTAATTATTTTTGTTTCAGACAGGAACAGTAGTTCCACTTACTGTAGCAGTAGGAGAGCGTGTCTTGCTTCCAGAATATGGTGGAACAAAGGTGGAAATAGAAGACAAGGTTTGTGTTAATAAGTGACAGTTAATACACAACACAATTAAGTGGTGCTATAACAATAAAAATGATGTATGCAGAAACTGTAAATGTTGATGGTGACATGTGATAGATATGTTGGGGGTTGTTAACTTGTTAAATATGTATTTGTGTGGTCATATTTGTTATAATAAGTTGATCAGTAATAGACAGTATCCATCTAACAAGATAATGGTATTTCATAGTTCATGTTGATACCAAGTAACGTGTTGTTACAACAAATTTGCATGATGTGTAATACATTCGATTAATTTTATATTTGAATTTTCTTGATTCTATTGAATGCTAATGTACTGATTTTTTTCTTATATATATTTTTATGTGAATTGGATTTTTCTTATGTAAAAACAAACATGAATGGCATAAGTGTACTAACTGATTGTGTTACACTATTGCAGTGATTGGTTGTGTTTGTATGTCAAAATCTTGTACATTGTTTATGTATTATTCCCTTACAGGAGTACTTCCTATTCCGGGATACGGATATTCTTGGCAAGTGGGAGTCGTGAGGTCATGAGGTAGAACTCTGATGTTGGAAAACGGAATAGTTGCCGTGATAACCATTATTTGCTGTTAAGTCATGGTCTAAATGTTGATCAACAACTGTTACCTGTTGTTTATTTGTCTACGTTATGTTGAGGAAATGTCCAAATATGGTTACTGTATCATTGCCAGAGGTTCGTGAAGTAGAGAGGAGACACTAGTCCTACAATTGTGTGGTATATATTTACCAAGGTTCTTAAATCATTTTATAGAAGCATTCCATGTGTCCAGCAGAATGCCCACACAACCTGGCTAGGTACAATATAGAAATGTGTTTTAGATGTAACCATAGTATCACAGAAAGTGATAGGTGATTTTCAGTACAAAAAATTCCATGTTAAAATAACAATGTAATGTTATCATACTGTGGTGCACATAAAAGAAGGGAAAACTTTTTGGTAAATATGATACAGATAGGCTTCAACTTCTTCACTTACTATTTAAATTCGTTTTGGCTTTGTGTAGACAGTGTCATAAAATCATGAACTGTAAATAAATTTCAGTATTTGAAATAGTGTGTTACGTGCTACTTTCAGTTCAATAAATGTGCATTACCTTAAATGTCCTTTCTTCTGACTAATTGATGTAATGAAAATGACGCCTTGTGCTTGATGCTTTAATTTTTTGACATTTTTAGTAAGTTTTCTTTCAAAGTATACTACTGTTAAAATGAGATTATGGTATAATAGTGTCCGTACGGCAATAATCAAAATTAGAGTCGGGCACGTTTTGAAGAATACAGCCAAGTACGAAGGTTCCAAGACGTTTTATCGTTACTCAAGAAATAACAGTAAGTGCCGTAAAAGAGGGGAAACACTAGACTGGTTGGAACTTATACATGTTATCAGGAGTAGATAATAGAAGATATTCTTCTATATCTACTCCTGATGTTATACTTACTGTTAGGGTTACGGGCGGGTAACACTTGTAAAGGGCATTGCAACAACTGCTCATCAAATTCAATCAAACTCACATCCATTACATAAGAGAGATGTCTCTCTCTCTACGCTCTCGATGAAAACAAAATTGGAAAAATTCATCGCTAATTAAGTGATGGCAAAAATTGTGAATTTATACAAAAAATGCTTTTTTTGTTATTTCTCAGAAACAGCAGTTGGGTCCTAAACTTTTACCCATAAGTTTTTTTAAACCACCGGCATTTTTTTTAAATGCTTTAATTTAGGAAATAAGTTAAAAAGATGTACGAAAATTTGTAGTGATTTTCAAAACGCAACAATTTCGTAAACAAAGAGCCATAACTTATAAAATATTATATTTAAAATTTTGGAATCGGAGTTTAGTTTCGAGAAATAGCATTTGAAAAATCAGCAACTTCAGCATTTCTAACAATGGAGATATTAGTACTTTCCCATGATTGAATGCCTGTGTTAAGAATTGACTAATACGGGAATTTGGAACAGTTTGGGAGGCTACATACAAAATTTCAACGTATACATAGCTGACGATAGGTGCAATCTATCAAATAAAGTGGGTATTGAAATTTCGACCGAAAATCACCTCCCAACCCTAACAGTAGATATATATAGATCCCAACCCTAGAGATGAGATGGTATGATAGTGTCACTCTTAATGTATGTTACCATTGTTAAACATTAACAAAAAGCCTACATACGCCTACTGTGAGCATACTTGCAGTATGCAAACGTCACGAAATGTTCTTATTGAGCCAGAAATGTACTCCAAACATTGGGATTTTCAAAACCGCGTCCGACGCAGTTTCGCCATATAGATACACATGTTGTTTTGGAGCGAAGAGCCAACAGTAGGCCTACGCTAGCGCAAATAGCTTCTGCAACGAAAACTATATATTTGTTTCCTGATTGCATAAGTAACGTAGATAACATATGATTTAAACAAATTTTGTACCGAGTAAACATAGAACAATAAAGTATAAAGAATAAGTTGAATCCTGTGAAAGTAGCAATACAAATAAGTTGTGAATTTTTACAACATGGACGAGCTCACAGTAGGTATATCTATGCATTTTGCTGCGAGAACATGCCGTTTTAAAAAGTGCTAAACTAACTTGTTTGCATTGTCACCTTACTTTTGTTCTTATGCTGCCAATATTCAGTGGAGAACATCAAATGACCAAGGATTTGGTAAACCAAACTTTATTGATATACACCGGGGTAGACAGTATTGATTCGCGTGGCCGAGCATGCGCAGAACTACATCTAATACAACCTCTATGTGAATGTCAATGTGTACAACAACGAAGCACTATTTACAAATTAATCGTTAGGGCGCCATTTTGGTAGTGATGTGCCCGACTCGGCCAACAATCCAAGCAATAATAGTGGTTTGCTAAACAGACATACTAGCCTTCAACAGAAAAAGCCACACAGTTTTGATCTAGTATCATTGACCTATGTCATCTATGCCGTATGTTAATACTGCTCGCTAAATTTTACGTGACTGCAGTGCGAGGTATTATTACTACTTAAAAGCGTGGTAGTGCCAGCAATACAACATTAGTAACATCAAATGTCTTACGTTTACACATTTAGTACCAGACTGCGCTATCGCTCATGACTAAAATTCTTTTTATAATTTAATGAATGTGCTGAGAATATTTGACGGTGCGTTATTGGTAGCTATCCCTGATTGAACTATATTATCTTAACATTCAAAACGTGAACGACGACAGAAATAACAGAATTTAACCACCACGTTTAGAACACGTATTGAAAACCAGAGGCAAATCCAAATCATAATTAGCGGACAGACAATACGCCTTGTCTTACAATGGAAAGCCTGCAGGTTCCAACGCGCATGCTGTAAAAGCATGCAGAACACATCGTTGCCGCAATTACTTGTCACCGACAAGCTTCTGCAGGCCGTTTGTGCTCATGGACTTGGGACGCTCAAGGGGATAGCTGAGAGCACGAGACCAGATCATCTGAGCGAGGCAGCCCAGGGCACGCGACACGCCAAACAGCACTGTGTAGTAGTTCATTTCCATCATGCCGTAGTACTGCAAAGCAACGAAAACATCTTAGTCGATCGTCCAAGCTTTCGGACACACGTCAGTCGAAACGGAAACATCTTTTTAATGCAGATGCTTTCTTTCTTTGCCGTTTAAATGTGAAACTTTTGGTGAGTACGTTTGGCGAGATACGCGCGAGTTGCGATATATAAAGATAAAATGCTTTTTCACATTGAGTCGCTGTGGATAATGGAAGCGCCAATATCTGAATTGGGATAATAAAAGTTAACAGACAATGGACAAATTTAGAATTTACCCTGAACCCTGTGGTGAAGAAGGACCTCAGCATCCTTTACCTCACAAGCCCACACTACCAAGCAAACTACACGTTTGCATTTCTCAGACCTGTATATACTTGTTTCCTCTGTGCACGCTCTCTTTCTCTCGCTCCCTCTCCCTCCCTCCCTCCCTCTCCCTTCCTCTCTTACTTACCTGCAGCAGCACACCACTGTGTGCATCCACGTTGGGCCACGGGTTCTTGGCTTTGCCCTGCTCCAGCAGCACGTCTGGTACGATCTTATAGAGCTGAGCGACCAGCTTGAACATCGGGTCTGAGGGAAGGTGTTTGAGCGCAAACTCCCTCTGCACGGCGTAGCGTGGGTCAGTCTTCCTTAGCACGGCATGTCCGTAGCCCGGAACCACCTATAGAAAGGGCAGCAGTCTAAAGCTGGGTATACACTATCAAAAAGTCGACGAGTTGACCAACCTTTCAATGCAAAATGTTGATCAACTCGCTGACCAAAAGTGGAGAAGATAGAACATGTTCTAATAGAAGATATCAACTAGTCAAGTGCTAAACCTTTACACTTACATTGCCGACGTTCGGTCGATTATTTGTAAAGTTGATCAACTCGTTAATATTTCAACAAAAAGTTGATAGCGTACTCAGCTTAACAGAGACAGACGCAGACCACACAGCCTCAGCTATCGTGCGGTTGTCAGGGGATTGTTTGAAATATCACCGGCATTCAATGGGGAACAAATAGACAAGACATCGGCATTTTTAAGCAGCAGCATGCAGGTCTACTATGCAATTGGATTTGAAGAGGTGTTTGTAATAAATAACTTAGTGCAGTTTTTGGATCCTAAGTACCCTGAGATGTGGAAACATCTTAATACTCATGTACCACTCAAGTCCGGACAAATTTTGTTATAGGACAATAAGTGAGATCGGAAAGTCCAGCTGTGCTATGTAGGTCACAGAAAAAGGGGGTATAAAATGGCCAAGGCGCGCTTAGGAAAGTACATGATTAATGTAAACGCTCGTGCTTTTTTAAGTTTTGCATTAACACAAACATTGCAAAATATCCCAAACGAACACAATAATATTTTTTGTAAATGTTTATGTAAACAGAAACGCACCTGTGAATTGAAGCACGATGTTAGTGAAGAGAATTATAGATCAAAAACCTAGAATAGTCCTATCCTATCCATGTTATAAAAGGGCTGTTTATACCCCCTCTTATCCGATCTCGATATGGCGGCGGGGACTTTCCGATATGGCATATATTTGCCCACTTAAACAAGTTCACGATATCTTCGTTTCAACCCTGTCAGTAAACATAAGTGCTTATTTTGAGATTGATCCCTGCCTCCACCCAAAGTTAGTCTTCCACAAATGACTCCATTAATATATCCAAGGGTGTTGCTATTTTGAGATCGCCTTATAACGGTACGTGTTATTATTGGCCCAATATTTTTGCAGCCCAGCCGACTACCAACCCCCCCCCACCCCGTAAACAGCAAGAAGCTGGGTATGTAAGGCAGATAATTTTTTGATGAGCTGAGGAGAGGAGCTGAACTATTTTACCCATTACTCTAAGTGTAGCCTAGCTTAACTCTTCTGAAAAACTCTATAAGACGATACAAGACATTGTGATATTGTGGAAACAAATGTGAATCAAACAATTGAACATGTAGAGGTGACTGATAGGGGCCTACATAAGTATGCATGATATTGTAAAATAACTTACCTGATGAAAGTGCATTTGTAGATGTAACAAAAATCATTATAATATTATGTAGAGACATACAAAATTTGCATTCTACCTGGATAAATGTGAGAGCATATTTAACAAAATCCTAGAGGCCATTAGTGACTAGTCTGACTACACAACGAAAAGCATGTATAAATAACGTAGGGGAAAGGACCTCAATGTAGACTCCCCCGGTTTCATTTTTACTTTCCTTAAAAGACAAAAACCATACATAATCTTTATCACTAATACTGATTTGCAATGCATGTAACATGCCACATGCTATGAACACTGTCACTCACCTGACCACCCTTGAGCGTGTTCCATACGAACTCTCTCAACTTCTCATCTGACACCTCGCCGCCAAGATCCTTGAAGACTTTCGTCAGCCACAGCAGCACTTCCTGTGGAAGTCAGTTAAAGAAGGATTCGTCCGTGACTCCGTGTACATACAGACAACACAGTACTTCCAACCAAGCTTTACTAATAAAGAGAAACGGGTAATGGTAATAGAGGGGACGAGATAATGGGAACGGAACGTCGCTTTTCATATATCAATATTAGGTTTTCTAGGAAGAATACTGTATATGCCATATTTTTCGCATGCAGATATTTTTACGCATGCAGACTTGACGGACAATTTCGCGAGTGGTTAATTTCGCGGTCGGTGAATTCCCGAATCAGTGAAGAACAAACAGTGTGTTGTTATTTTCGCGGTCGGAGACGCGTTCGCGGAATTCGCGAAAAATAAACCACCGCGAAATATACAGCGTATACAGTAGATTCTAGACTTTGGATATAAATTTTAAAAAATGATGGGAACGAACCTGGTTAGCCAGCCCATGCAGTGGTCCAGCTAGACCATTGATGCCTGCAGCAAAACTGAGATACGGATCCGACAGGGCACTACCCACCAGGTGGCAGGTGTGAGCGGACACATTGCCTCCTTCGTGGTCGCTTAGAACAACAAAATCGAAAACAAAAATAATCTCAACTGTGAAAATTACTAATGAACTAATGAAAATAACGCTATATAACAATGCTAGAACAACGAATATTAGAAACAAACGAACACAACTACTGCATTATAAAATAAATGACAAAACAGTGCAATAATGTTTCCTTGCTTTTGCCCTGCCCACACAACTACTGCATTATAAAACAAATGACAAAACAGTGCAATACTGTTTCCTTGCTTTTGCCCTGCCCACACAACCAAGTACTGCATTATAAAACAAATGACAAAACAGTGCAATACTGTTTCCTTGCTTTTGCCCTGCCCACACAACCAAGTACTGCATTATAAAACAAATGACAAAACAGTGCAATACTGTTTCCTTGCTTTTGCCCTGCCCACACAACCAAGTACTGCATTATAAAACAAATGACAAAACAGTGCAATACTGTTTCCTTGCTTTTGCCCTGCCCACACAACCAAGTACTGC
>NW_014577343.1:12066-13402 GCF_000485595.1 Priapulus caudatus
CTTCATTCTCTCAATTGGGCCCCCCACTTTGAAAACCGTGGCGCCGCCCCTGTAACAGGTATACCTATACGCCCGCGAGAACGCACTCACATAACAGAAGCTATATAGGTGGGGGCGGACATCCGGGAACTTTGGACTATTTGACCGGATGTAGATTCGAGCCGATGAAAACAAACCGTAGTAACGCACCGCTCAATGCACGCAGCGCATAGTGCCAAGGAATTATGTGGTGTTTGGATGCCGCAATCAGTCTTTCAAGTGACAAAAAACGATCATTCTTTGAGCTGCCGTAGCCCGAGAGGAGAGACAGGTGGCTAACAGCAATTAGTCAGGAGAACGAAGACGGCGTAGCAATGGTGGGAAACAGTGGGAAACGGGCGAGTAGTCTCGCTGAAAAGCAGTTTTTTGCACACTTCCTGTGAAGTCACATGTTTCTCGGTCGAAATGAACAAAGAAGACCTTTAAGAACACCCCTGTCGAGTTTAAAGGGGCTACCCCCACATTTACGGAAATGACATAGGTCTCAATCTGGACATCATCTCTATTCTTGAACAGCAGCGGCTCCCATTCGGGCGGTGTCTATATTCAAGCCGGTACGGGAGATTACGGTACGCATATATTTGCTAATATATTGACTAATCGTGCGTCAATAAACTCAATATTCACAGAGAGTATAGCTAAGACATGTGTCTATAGGTATCTAGAATATTAAAAATTTAATCATCTGAAATTTGCTTCCGCGCGCATAACTAATCGTGCAGGACTAGCATGACTAATCGTGCCGCTTCGTGCGTCAATAAACTCAATATTCACAGCTAGTAGTAGTATGAATTCAAGCCGGTACGGGAGATCTTTTGCATAATACATTCTAGACACCTATAGACACATGTCTTAGCTATACTCTCTGTGAATATTGAGTTTATTGACGCACGATTAGTCAATATATTAGCAAATATATGCGTACAGTCATCTCCCGTACCGGCTTGAATATAGACGCTCCCAGCCGATTCGCGCTTTGTTTTCATCGGCGCGGCTCACCGAACGTATTGCTAAGGGGAAGTGACGTCACTCCGCCCCCACCTATACCAAGTTTGGTAGCGCTAGGTCAATTAGGGGCCGAGTTATAGAGTGGAAGGGAAATATGATCAAGGCAAAGGTCAAATAAAGGTCGCAGTGACCTGGTTGTGGTACGCTGCGCACCTTCTCCCCAAGATGTGTAAGTATACCAAGTTTGGTAGCGCTAGGTAAATTAGGGGTCGAGTTAGAGCGGAAGGGAGTGTCTGCGGCGGCGCCGAGCGGCAGCTGGACAGACATGAAACCATAGTATCCCCGCGAC
>NW_014577343.1:13484-36089 GCF_000485595.1 Priapulus caudatus
ACAGTGCAATACTGTTTCCTTGCTTTTGCCCTGCCCACACAACCAAGTACTGCATTATAAAACAAATGACAAAACAGTGCAATACTGTTTCCTTGCTTTTGCCCTGCCCACACAACCAAGTACTGCATTATAAAACAAATGACAAAACAGTGCAATACTGTTTCCTTGCTTTTGCCCTGCCCACACAACCAAGTACTGCATTATAAAACAAATGACAAAACAGTGCAATACTGTTTCCTTGCTTTTGCCCTGCCCACACAACCAAGTACTGCATTATAAAACAAATGACAAAACAGTGTAATGCCATATCCTTGCTTTCAACCTGCCCACACAAAGCAGCATTCCCCAACACGAGAATTGCAGCAGTCACGTCTAGTCGCAAGCATCTTCCTCATATCCGATTAACGCAGATGGGTGCCAGCTGTGTTGTACAGTTAGGGTAACGTACCTGTGAATGGTCAGATAGAGTCTCATCAGCTCAGTGAACTCCTTATTCTCGTATCCGAGCATGGAGGTGAAGTTAGCGGACCAATCCTTATTGGTGTCGATGGCGCCGATGCTGGTACCGTCGCGGTAAAGGTTGCGATAGATGGTCGCGGCAATTGTTGGCAGCTTGCCAATGAGATCCATGCTGTCCTCGTAAATGTGCTGTGCATGGGAGATGGTGAGATGGAAATAAATACATTCTGTTCAATTCACTTACAGCATGGTATCGTGGAAAATGTCACGCGACGTCTCGCAAGCCCCATCTTGAAACCGAGAAATTTCGGCAAGTTTTTTTCCAGTTCAAATTACCGATACTAAACTGGCTGGCCGTGCCTGGCAACCAGGCAGCTGGGGATATAAATACCTCATCGCAGAGGAATTTCCAATAGCACGGTGACATTTGTAATAGAATACATTTTTTAAATGCTGTACCCACAAAGCTGCCAAAATTTCAAGAGTTAGTAGTGACCAAACAGATAACTGATAATAAATAACAGATAACAAACAAATAAAAAGATTATACTGCTACAACATACTTTCTAGTACTGGGACTTAGATATCATATCTCTCTCTCTCTCTCTCTCTCTCTCTCTCTCTCCAAGTATCATGACTTAAACCACCCACTCTCCTTATATTACTGTAACTTTGACCATCTGCTTCCCACTGTTACTCGACTAGCTTACAGCCTGGGGAATTACCTCACTACGTTGGAACTTCTAGTAAGCTGACATGTATTCTCTAACTTCCAGAACACCTACCTCCCAGTACTGTGACTTTGGCACTCCATCATGGTATGCCTTGGAGAATTTACTTTCACTATTCAACGCAGTGATAGCTGCACCAAACTGTGACATGGGATGAAGACGGCTAGGGAAGTTGTTCAGCATGGTAACAACATGAGGTGGCAGCTCTGCTCTCTGCGCCCACTCCTTGGAAATGGCATCCACCTTGAACAAGTACAGAACATAGTAACTACTTCCACTTGTGATGTCTCAAAGTACAAATAATATACATGCATGGATCTCTGAAGCGACATGTACATTGGCATCTAACATTAACCTACAATAATCATCTTACATTATGTGCAGTTATATATACCACACTGACACATCAGATATATTAGGTATGTCTACAATAAATGCAAACACGTATATAACTAGAAAGGGCAGTTGTCGCCAACTACATGTATCCCCCGTGATCTAGTATGAATGAAATATCTCTGTAAGGACGTAGAAGGTAGGTGAAGTTAAATAAGTCACAAAGACAAAGGTTTGTTAGACAACTCATCTGCCTGAGATGTGCAAGTATGTTAAAATTGGCTGCCTTAGGGGTTTTGGTACGCGACACACCTTCTCCCCAAGATGTGTAAGTATACAAAGTTTGCTCGCGCTAGGTCAATTAGGGGCAGAGTTATAGAGTAGAACAGCCAGAGTATAAGGGAAATATGATGAAGGTCAAGGTCAAGGTCAATGTCAAATAAAGGTCGCAGTGACCTGGTTTTGGTACGCTGCGCACCTTCTCCCCAAGATGTGTAAGTATAACAAGTTTGGTAGCGCTAGGTCAATTAGGGGTCGAGTTAGAGCGGAAGGGAGTGTCTGCGGCGGCGCCGAGCGGCAGCTGGACAGACATGAAACCATAGTATCCCCGCGACGAACACAATAAATGCAGCTAATACACACGCAAACAGCTCTTATTCTGCCTCGTGACCTTTTGCAATCACGTCAATCATCCTCAACCATTACACATGTACTACACATATACATATATTATAATTATCATATGTATTATATGTAACTAATGCTTAAATATTGATACCTGAGCCTTTGAAGGGACGTCTCCTGTGCACAGCAGCCAAAACAAACCCTCAGGGAGAGGTTCAGTTCCTCCGGGGGCTGTGGGCAGCAACTTCTGGCATTCTGGAATGCTTTTTCCACGGAATCTGATTCCCTCTTCGGGGTCAAGAACAGATGTCTCGCATATCATGCTCTTCATCCCTCTCATGCCACCGTACAGCTGCAACGCAACGCTGCACTTAGCAAGAGATTACAACTAATGGATTTTGTGATTAGGCATTTAACACTTACAATCTATTTTATTCATTTCTAATTCAATTAAACCAAGTAGTAGTTAAACAGTGCTGTTGCCAAACCATGACACTTATACTAGACCATGGGTAGGTCTAACCAAGCAATGCTAGGATAGCCTATATTTTGAATTGCCAAGTTAAAACGAACCCCAGCACAACAAGCACACATTATTTGCCAGCTACTCAACATTCAATGCAGGCTGAGTCCTACTGTTTCGAACGAGCAGAAACACATAGATGATTGATAATGTACCATGTCAACTTCGATGTGTCCGATCTTAGTCGATCCAAACTTGGCGCGAAACTCCTTGACACGCTGCATCTCCTTGGGAATGGCATTGCTGAGCACATCCTTGAGGTTGGTGTTCTCGACACTAGTAGCATAGTGTCTAGCTGCCACCAGGCTTGCCGGAGCAAACTGCTGCACGTGCTGTATGTGACGAAAAACGTGTCGCCGTGAATATCTTACTTTCGAACATGTACTTGCACAATTTTAATATTTTGCTAACACATGCACACGACCTAACTGTGTTGCATAGCAATATCTTAAATTTCCTAATATTTTCATACTCTGCCAGGCTTTATCAAGGGCAGATTTGGGTTTCACTCACAATCCAAATGTCATTCACAATTTGAAAGCAGATACTCACCATTATTTTTCCACATCATCTCGTGACTGTAATAATTTGCATTACTGTACAGAACATGCTCGCCATGCACCATGACCTACTTGCCATTTAATCAATGAGTGTCATGACGTCAGTCAAAACGTGAATGTTTTCTTATTCGCTATTTATATATTAATGCCTGTTGTTGGGGGCACTATGCTCTCATAGTGTTGCTGAGGGAAGGTATAGGACTATTCCTTCCTAAATCAACACTATGAGAGCATAGTGCCCCCAACAACAGGCATTCATGTTTTTAGTGCATCACATGACTTTGCAATCTACTCGGCAAATATGAAGTGAATAAGACAGTTAAGTTTCTTAAACGAACAATTTCAATTTGTATTAAACTGTCTACGTCACGAATTTCTAGCACCAGCAAGTAGTATATTTGTGTGTTATTTGTACAAAATAAAATGTATGAAAATACAATTAGTGTTTCTGTTTACTTTTCATGCTTATATACCTTCTTTATACTCCCTAATTTGCCGGTGCATTCGATGTAACAAAATGCTCGACACAAACACAACCGCCATTACTTCGAAACTCTTGCGTGGCGCCCAGACGCAGGAGATTCGTGACGTGAACACAATGCGTTATAATAACAATGCGTCGCGCAAGCAATAGTGCCCGCTCAGGCGGGCACTATTGCTTCACAGTACCTGCGACGTTATCCAATGGAATTTCAACGATTTATCACGTGATGCACTAAAATACAATCAACACATCGTGAAAATTAAGCCTTAGAGAAAATATCTTTCAAATTATTTTTAAACTATATATTTTGTAAATTTCAATTACATTTATGACTATCCTATTGCACAGGAATCAGTAGATTCTTGAAATTTAAAAAATATATATGTACAGTAAATAGAACTAAACTGAATTGGCGGCTACCACACATATTCCTTAAAAAAATCGTAAAAATCAGTAGACAAGTTATACAGTGATGGTGTATGCGTGCAGTCACGTACACAGCTCGCAAGTAAAAACATGCTGGATGTGCAAGTAGACTTAACAGGATGCCTTGCACAGGAATCAATAGAGCCAGCATGCCCGATTGCTCGGGGTAAGAAAAATAATGGCTGGGTGACAGTAGGCCATAATCCCGCCTAAAATATTATGGCACTACAATGACTACATATATTATGACATATATATATATACATATATAATGTCAATGTCATAAAGCAGCATTGTTCAGCAGATTATGTCTATGCTCTTTTTTTATTCCTAGTGTGATTACCGATCCAGTACCACATGTTAGTGACAAAAAATTGCCCCAAAAAAGCAGCAGTAACCTTGGCCCCTACACTAGTACCCTAAAATATTAGGGGCCCAGCTCAAATCGAGGAAAGATCGACAAAACTTACTAGCAGTTCCGAGCAGTTTAAAGTATCAAGTGAAGCACTTTTCATGCTAGTGGTAAAAAAATTAATAGGGATCCTAGGAAACAGTAAGCGAATTGTATTGATGTAATTGTAGCACTCCAGCCGTAGTGATCCCATTGATTATGGAATGCTTAGCTAAGCAAACAAACTCGCGCATTCTGGGAGACCTGATGAAATTCTAGGGCCCAAAATTATTATTACTCACCTTGAGCAACTGACCAAGTATTAATTATCACCATTGCCATTGGGAGTATATGTACATGTATGTATGTAATTTACAGATTACATCAATAAAGACAAAGGCTTCATGAGACATATCTTCATTACATCTCAAAAATATTGTGTAGGGCTAATAGCATCCAGTGAAGGGCAAGTGAAAGTTCCCTGACACTTGCCCTTTAGGGCAGTTGCTTCTAAATTTTACGGATTGAGCCCTGTTACACTAAAACATGCAGATATATTATTAATCAACATATAAATCCTTGTAAAACGATATTTCAATTTTCAATTTCATAGTGCATAATTTACAGCAATCAAAATGTATGAAATTATCAGATTTACTCATTTAGCCACAGAACCAATTTTTAAACCAGCACAAGAGTACTGGCCCACATTACTGTGTTCCTTGTTAGTATGCAGTAGCTTTACTATAATAGAAACACTAGCACACTAGTACCCATAATTTGTACCCAATTTCCCCAAAGACCAAGGTATAGATAGTGTACCCATTCATCACACCATATCACTATTACTTCCTAATATACCAACTAAAGTACACAGTGACACAGTTAAATAAAGAACTAGCATATTACTATTAGTGCAAGTAAATATGTAATGGCCATCAGTATACACGTGATATTTTGACATCAATGTAAATATAGGTTGAGTAATAGAATACAACAGCCACAAATTGCATCGAGCCTTCTGAAGTGACTAGTATGAATGAACTGAATAGTTATAGTGACTGATTTAGATTGATTGGGAAAATGCTAAAAAATACAATTTTCAATATTTAACTTCACAAACATATATGGTTAGAGAAAATAGGTGACATAGAACATGCTGGAAATGTGCATGGTTCCCAGCACCCATAGTTTCAATGAAATATTGATTTATTTAATACCATGCCCATCAACCCATTTGAATAGCAATCCCATGATTACCAGCTACAAATCAATAACAATCCCGGAATGTAATCCATGGTATGGGAACTACACCACATGTGTAACTAGCAGGACACCCGGCGTTGCCCGGGAAATAAAGCGCTCAGTTGGTGACCACTTGGTTGAAAGAAAAATACCCAAAAATCTATCTATCTATCCTCTATCCATCCTCTATCCATCCATCCATCCATCTATCTACCTATCTATCTATGTATACATGCATGTATAGCAAGTAACACACTGTAAACGCGCATTGTACACTAATCCCAAACAACAAAGTGCAAAGTGAATCCCGTTTACAGTATTTTGCTGCTGCAGGAGCCCGTTTATTTAGCGTTGCTGCAGGGGGGCTGCTACAGGGGCCAGTATATTTTTCGTTTTTTCCATTTTTTTTTTGGCTTAGATGACCTCAGAGGTCAAATCCAATGTGCCCATGACATTCAGCAGCAAAATTTACCCCTATTGAGTCTATGACATTTCTAGAGTGCTCCGCATTGATTTGCATCGAGAACAGACAGAGGCACATTCACAACTAGACAGAGTGCACTCACGGAGAGTGCATACCTCCGCCAGCGACATACGCCATATGCCATACGACTCACGAACACACGAATAACTAACGATATACGCCAGCATACTGACATGTACACGCTGGCTTGCCGCTCGTTGCTGCTGCTCGCTTACATGTACACGCTCGCTGGCTCGCTGGCTGACGCGCTAATATCGATCGCGCGAACACACGCACACGAGAGCGAAAACATAACCTCCTCCAACTCCGTTGGGCGGAGGTAAACATGTATTAGATATATATATACTTCTTTAGTATTGAGGGCATCACACATCATCCCTGCTCTGAAGGTCATCAAAGTACAAGCATATTCCAGGACCCTTGTAGTACATACATTACCATCATCATCATACATCACACTTACCATTCCATAACCCTAATCTGAATTAATCCCAACCCAATTTTGTATGTACAGGGGTCCTATATAGTAGGATTGAATCTAGCTCTAACCGTGTACATGTAGTGTCCGTTGGCACTATTTTGCGTTAATCGCGGATTTATACACTCTCGTGCGGTAATTTACCAGGAAATAGAGTTGAAACCGGAAGTCACGGTTGGATGGTTTTATCCGGTGAATTACAGCCGTAAATCCCTGCTCATACTGCAACATTTACCTGTTTATGTAACAGAAATAGAGGTCATACGTGTTTGTGAGTATTTAGACATTATAAAGCCAAGAATGCCACCTTTGTAAACCATTGATGTTGTCAGATGAAGACCGAGTTTTGTTCAGAGAAATTCTCTAGAAATTAATGTCACTGTATTTTGACCTAGCATGTAGTATCATGTAATTCGTACAATGTACATTAAGTCTCCATATGTTATGTTGATTCATTTATAGTGTAACTGTCCTCGAGACAGTTCGAAACAACATGTGCAGCCAGCACGGAGAAAAGCATTTTCTTCAACAACTTCGCCTACAGTCGACTCGGCAAAGGGTGAAAGGAAGAAATGTTGTTCGTTCTGCAAGGGTGATCACTGGAACGACCAGTGCAAATGCTTTACCGAAAAGTCTGTAGACGAACGGCGTAAACTTATTACCGAGAAGAGCCTTTGCTTTAAATGCATTAAACCGAATCACAGCAGCAAAGACTGTCGTAGCAGGTTCTCGTGTTCGACTTGCAATGGGAACCATCACCGCCTATTGCATATAGCTAACAACGTCAGCAACGCCTTGATCGAGGCCCGTCGAATCGAAAGGAATGCCAATCGTGCCAGTAAAAATCCAAGCCAAGGATAAGGTTGTCGTAACCCATGCATTCCTCGACAGTGGGTCTACCGCTTCGTTCTGCACCACGAGCTTACTCGATCGTCTAAACATGCGAGGGGAATCTACGAAATTCAACCTCACGACGATGAGCAATACCAGCGAAAGGGAATGTCAGTGCGTCTCGATGAGTGTCAGTAGCCTGATGACAACATTTCCTTGGACTGACAACGTCCTTGCCGTTGAAACGCTCCCTGTGTCGGCGAGTGATATTCCAGACAGCGGGACGTAGACAGATGGCAGCACCTGCAAGGCGTACAGGTTACTAGTATTCTGGCGCAGGCGTCGACTTGCTGATCGGAAATGACAACTGCAGCGCCTTTGGAGCCACAGGAAGTAAGGAAGTGCTCACATGGTCCGTTCGCCGTACGTACGAAATTTGGTTGGACGGTTAACGGTCCCCTGAATAGCAACAGTGATCGTAACGTATGTGTTAATGCGCTGAAAGCCGATACCCAGCTGAATGAACAGTTCAAGGTACTGCAACGCGAATTCAACGATATAAACATTGCAGGCCGTCGAAATGTCAGCTAACGATAAATCTGCACTTTCACTGATGAAAGACTCTACAAAAATGGACGTACTCATTATGAAGTCGGGTTGCCATGGAAACCTGATGCACCGCAGCTGCCGAACAACCGGGTTCTCGCAGCAAATAGACTCAATCTTCTCGGTAGAAGATTGTCCAGCAACAGCGACTTACATACGAAATACAAATGCTACATCGATAACTTAGTAGAGCGATCGTTCGCTGGCCCGTAACTTCGACTCAGATGACTGGGAAGCCAGGGTTGACCTGGTATCTACCGCATCACCCAGTGTTCATCCGCAGAAACTTGACAAATGAGGGTAGTCTTCGACTGCCTGTCGAAATACCGTGGTGTATCGCTTAACGAGGCTTTGTACCAGAGGCCCATCTCACAAACTCGC
This sequence comes from Priapulus caudatus, assembly GCF_000485595.1. Lineage (NCBI taxonomy): Eukaryota > Metazoa > Priapulida > Priapulimorpha > Priapulimorphida > Priapulidae > Priapulus > Priapulus caudatus. The sequence continues at coordinate 22,041 of NW_014577343.1, forward strand.
TAACTGGCGTACTTACCCGCTTCGGAAGCCCCATCGCCTTCCAGGCTGATATGAAAGCATGTTCACCAGTCACGTGCCGATGGACGGACCGGCGATGCCATGCGATTCCTCTGGTGGCCTGGTGGCGACATATCTAAGCAGCCGATTGACTACCGCATGAATGTACACATATTCGGCGCTACTCCTCACCCAGTGTCTGTAACTACGTATTGCGCCGAACCGCGACAGATAATGAGGGAAAATTCCGTCAAGAAGCCATCGACACCGTGAGAAAGAACTTCTACGTCGATGACTGCCTAAAGTCCGTGCTTACGAAGTCGATGCCATTCTACTGATAGAGGATGTACACGAGCTCTTGTCGAAAGGCGGATTTCGTTTGACAAAGTTTGCGTCAAACTCACGTGATGTTCTTGCTTCAATCCCCGCCGATGAACGAGCAGTCAGCTTACGAGAGCTTGTCGCCAAGGATTGCCCAGTGAACGTGCCTTGGTTGCTGGTGGGACATGGAGCAAGACGTGTTCAGAGACAAGACTAATGTAAAGCAGAAGCCGTTAAACGCGCCGTGCATACTGTCCGTCGTAAGCTCGATTTACGATCCCTGGGCTCGTCGCTCCATACCTGTTACCAGCGAAATTCTCAGCCAGGACCTATGCAGACTCGGCCTGGGTTGGGACGACGATATTCCGGACGCGTATGCGGTTCGCTGGATCACAGTGGTGAAGGATTTGCCACAGTTGGAGTCGATGTCATACGCGATGTGTACAGCCGCAGATTTCGGCGCGTGTTACGTCGAAACAGCTACATCATTTTCGCCGACGCTTCAGAAAGGGATACGGCGCCGTATCGTACCTACGGCTTGTCAACGAAGACAACGACATTCAAACCGCCCTAATGATGTCGAAGTCTAGACTTGCCCCTTGAAGACTACAACAACCCACGTCTAGAACTGTCTGCAGCAAACAGTCGCCGTTCAACTAGACGTGACGCTACGAGATGAACTTGAACTAACGATGATTGAGTTCTACCTTCTGGACGGACAGCACACCGTTCTGAGTACATAAACAATGAAGAAAGTCGTTTCAAAACGTTCGTGGCGAATAGACTGTCTCTGATCCACGAGAAGACACAGCCTGACCAGTGGCGGTATGTTCCCGCGAGTTCTTAATCCTGGTGAGCGACGCTTCTTGCGGGACTAGACATATCAACATTTCCGAACGATTCGAGGTGGTCAACCGGACCCGAATTTCTACGAAAGGACGAAAGCCACTGGCCGGCTCAGGAATCGTTGAATAATGTGGCAATACGCACTCTAGCGAGAGTGACCCAGAAATTAAGAAATCTGCGTTCGCTCAATCCGTTACGGAAACCGGTCCGAAGTATACATGCTATAGTTACTGCAGTCGAAAGATGTTCATCATGGCAGAAGGCCAAGATGGTCATCGCACGGGTGAAACGATTCATCGCGTGCTTGAAATCAGCAGTTGAGAAGCGGAAGAACGACGGCAATCACACCGTTCCGTCAAAGTCTGAGTACATTTCAGTCTCCGAAATGCGAGAAGCCGAAGTTCTCATCCTGCAATCTGTGCAGCGCTGCCACATTTCCAAGGGAAATGAATTCCTTGAAGAGGGAAACAGTAAAACGAGGTTACGTCACAAATCTAGCGTCATCCGGAAGCTCGATCCAGTGATGGATAATGGTTCTGAAAGTCGGTGGAAGACTGAAGCACTCAAACTTACGCTGACAGCCCGAAGAATCCGATTATTTCTCCACATCGCGGACACCTCCACGATATCATAGTCCGTCACTACCATCGTTATCATGCAGGCCATTCTGGACGCGACCATGTCCTTAGTTTGATACGCGCAAAGTTTTGGGTTGTGCATGGTAAATCCGCCGTCCGTAGAGTCTTACGGAAATGTGTCGATTGTAAACGTCGTAATGCTAGTGTCGGAAAGCAGAAAATGGCCGATTTGCCGGCAGACCGCGTGACGCCTGGCAAACCCCCATTCACGAGTGTCGGTGTCGATTTGTTCGGTCCGTTTATGGTGAAGTGTAGGCGTAGCGAGTTAAAGCGATATGGTTGATATTCACGTGCTTGGCTAGCCGATGCATTCACATCGAGGTTACCCATACGATGGGTACTCCATCCTTCATCGATGCGCTAAGGCGTTTCACTTCCTGTCGAGGTGACCCTGATCTGATTCGTTGCGATAATGCAGCAATTTCGTCGGCGCGAGCGTGAACTTCGGAAGCAATACTGGCTTGGAACCAAGAGTGACATCGAAGCGTTCTGCTACAGCGAGAGACAGAGTGGAAGTTCAATCCACCCTCCGGCTCCCACTTTGGTGGAGTGTGAGGAGGTGTATTCGTACAATTCGAAAGGTCCTGAACTCATTGTTAAGCAACAAGTTCTCACTGATGAGAGCCGTTAACCCAATGTGTGAGGTAGAGAGCATAGTCAATAGCAGACCTCTCACCTCTCTGTCGATGATGTTGGGGAACCTCCAAGCCTCACCCCAACCACTTGCTATTGTTGCGCTCTGGGGTACCCTACCACCAGGTCTATTTCATAAAAACTGACATGTATGTAACACAGCGCGGCGCACAGGTCCAATATCTGGCCGATGTTTTTTGGCGTAGATGGATAACAGAGTACTTGCCTTTGCTGCAAGAAAGGCAGAATGGGCTTGTGTGCCAACTCGAAACCTGGCTATCGGCGATATTGTACTTGTCGCCGACAACAACGTCCTAGATGTTCATGGCCATTGGGCAGAGTTCTTGACGTATTCCCTGGAAATGACGGCCGCGTGAGGTCTGTCTCAGTCAAGACCAACTCTGTGAACCCCTTACCAGACCAGATTGATAAGCCTGTTCTGTTAGAACTCGATGATTAGCCTTAAGTACAGTTGATGTGCTAGTATAGTAGATCTAGGATATGTAAATATGTTCTTGCCAGTATGTATAGTTAGTATACATAAAGTTTGGTGGTGTAGGTGAACCTTTAAGCTCCGAGACAACCATTTGTGATTAAAGGGTCATTACCATTTTAATATTAAAGGGTTATTCCATTCGTAGATTAAAGTGGAAAAACCACCTACGTTATGTTTGTATTCATGTCTATTATAACATTGTTTAGTATTCTTAAGCTCTGGGAGATCTTAAAGGGAGGAGGAAAAACCCTACCGTATGGTGGTGAAGACTACGTCACATCGCAAGACTCCGCGAGTCAGACCGGCTCGCAAAATCGCAACACGATTCGCGACAAACGTGTTGAAGGAAAAACCCTACCGTATGGTGATGAAGACTACGTCACATCACAAGACTCCGCGAGTCAGACTGGCTCGCAAAATCGCAACACGATTCGCGACAAACGTGTTGAAGAAGAAGCCAACCGTAAAGCCTTGGAGGCAAAAATGCAGAAGATGCGCGAAGAACTCAGCCTCAGCGAGGAGAAACTACAACTGGAAATGCGGCACAAGGCTCAACTTCTGGCGATTGACAACCGCGTCCAAATGAAGCAAGCTGAGTCTCAACTAGCGCAAACCATTGCTAGGCAACTTGTGTACGCCAACGCCGAAGGTTCTCCAGACGTTCAAAACATAGGCGCATCGCCGGACCTTCAGCCTCCGGAATCACCGCCAGCTCACCCGCGTGAGCCAGTTGTCAATGTCGCTCATCCGCCCGATGAAACACCCGTTATGATACCGCAACACAGCTCGTCGCTTCGACCCGATGCACCCGCGCGGAACCAGCCTCTCGCAGGAAACCCTTCCGTCGACCACATGCTAGTCCACATGCAGAATAGCGTTATGGGACTTACACTGCCAAAGCCAGAGATGATGACATTCGACGGAGACCCGATCAACTATTTCCCGTTCGCGCGCGCATATGAGCACCTCATCGACGCGAAAACGACCGATTGTGGCACAAAGGTATATCTGTTGTCACAGTATACAGCGGGCGAGCCACACGAGCTAGTGAATAGTTTCCTCCCGATGGACCCGAGCGACGGTCTACCAGCAGCGCTTGAAGCGCTGAAGAAGCGTTACGGACAGCCTTACAAAATTGCATCGGCCTACGTCGACAAGGTCACCAACGGGCCCCCGATTAAACCGGAAGATAGCGCTGCGATGCAGAAATTATCTATCCTAGTGACCAGCTGTTCGAACGCACTAGGACAGATAGGGTGTCTCAACCATATAGAAAACCCGGACGCGTTACGTAAGCTCATTAGTCGGCTACCCTTTGACATGCGTAAACGCTGGCGCAAGAGAGCAGACACGATCACTGAAGATTGCGGCCGAAACGTAACCCTAAACGACGTATCCAGGTTCATGGAAGCTGAAGCGCGAGTGCTTAATCACCCCGTATTTGCCGATCTCTCCGTACCCGATCGTCCTCGAGACAGTTCGAAACAACATGTGCAGCCAGCACGGAGAAAAGCATTTTCTTCAACAACTTCGCCTACAGTCGACTCGGCAAAGGGTGAAAGGAAGAAATGTTGTTCGTTCTGCAAGGGTGATCACTGGAACGACCAGTGCAAATGCTTTACCGAAAAGTCTGTAGACGAACGGCGTAAACTTATTACCGAGAAGAGCCTTTGCTTTAAATGCATTAAACCGAATCACAGCAGCAAAGACTGTCGTAGCAGGTTCTCGTGTTCGACTTGCAATGGGAACCATCACCGCCTATTGCATATAGCTAACAACGTCAGCAACGCCTTGATCGATGGCCCGTCGAATCGAATAGGAATGCCAATTCGCAGTAAAAATCCAAGCCAAGGATAAGTTGTCGTAACCCATGCATTCCTCGACAGTGTGGTCTACCGCTTCGTCTGCACCACGAGCTTACTCGATCGTTAAACATGCGAGGGGAATCTACGAAATTCAACCTCACGACGATGAGCAATACCAGCGAAAGGAATGGCAGTGCGTCTCGATGAGTGTCAGTAGCCTGATGACCAACATTTCCTTGGACTGACGAACGTCCTTGCCGTTGAAACGCTCCCTGTGTCGGCGAGTGATATTCCAGACAGCGGGACGTAGACAGATGCAGCACCTGCAAGGCGTACAGGTTACTAGTATCGTGGCGCAGGCGTCGACTTGCTGATCGGAATGACAACTGCAGCGCCTTGGAGCCACAGGAAGTAAGGAAGTGCTCACATGGTCCGTTCGCCGTACGTACGAAATTTGGTTGGACGGTTAACGGTCCCCTGAATAGCAACAGTGATCGTAACGTATGTGTAATGCGCTGAAAGCCGATACCCAGCTGAATGAACAGTTCAAGGCTACTGCAACCGCGAATTCAACGATATAAACATGAGGCCGTCGAAATGTCAGCTAACGATAAATCTGCACTTTCACTGATGAAAGACTCTACAAAAATGGACGGTACTCATTATGAATCGGGTTGCCAGGAAACCTGATGCACCGCAGCGCCGAACAACCGGGTTCTCGCAGCAAATAGACTCAATCTTCTCGGTAGAAGATGTCCAGCAACACGGACTTACATACGAAATACAAATGCTACATCGATAACTTAGTAGAGCGATCGTTCGCTGGCCCGTAACTTCGACTCAGATGACTGGGAAGCCAGAGGTTGACCTGGTATCTACCGCATCACCCAGTGTTTCATCCGCAAAACTTGACAAATTGAGAGTAGTCTTCGACTGCTCGTCGAAATACCGTGTGTATCGCTTAACGAGGCTTTGTACCAGGGCCCAGACTTCACAAACTCGCTAACTGGTACTTACCCGCTTCCGGGAAGGCCCATCGCCTTCCAGGCTGATATTGAAAGCATGTTCCACCAGTCACGTGCCGATGGACGACCGCGATGCCATGCGATTCCTCTGGTGGCCTGGTGGCGACATATCTAAGCAGGCGATTGACTACCGCATGAATGTACACATATTCGGCGCTATCTCTCACCCAGTGTTCGTAACTACGGTGCGCCGAACCGCGACAGATAATGAGGGAAAATTCCGTCAAGAAGCCATCGACACCGTGAGAAAGAACTTCTACGTCGATGACTGCCTAAAGTCCGTGCTTACGAAGTCGATGCCATTCTACTGATAGAGGATGTACACGAGCTCTTGTCGAAAGGCGGATTTCGTTTGACAAAGTTTGCGTCAAACTCACGTGATGTTCTGCTTCAATCCCGCCGATGAACGAGCAGTCAGCTTACGAGAGCTTGTCGCCAAGGACTTGCCCAGTGAACGTGCCCCTTGGTTGCTGGGTGGGACATGGAGCAAGACGTGTTCAGATACAAGACTAATTGTAAAGCAGAAGCCGTTAACGCGCCGTGGCATACTGTCCGTCGTAAGCTCGATTTACGATCCCCTGGGCTCGTCGCTCCATACCTGTTACCAGCGAAATTCGTCAGCCAGGACCTATGCAGACTCGGCCTGGGTTGGGACGACGATATTCCGGACGCGTATGCGGTTCGCTGGATCAAGTGGTTGAAGGATTTGCCACAGTTGGAGTCGATGTCCATACCGCGATGTGTACAGCCGGCAGATTTCGGCCGTGTTACGTCGAAACAGCTACATCATTTCGCCGACGCTTCAGAAAGGGGATACGGCGCCGTATCTACCTAGCCCTCGTCAACGAAGACAACGACATTCAAACACGCCCTAATGATGTCGAAGTCTAGACTTGCCCTTTGAAGACTACAACAATCCACGTCTAGAACTGTCTGCAGCAACAGTCGCCGTTCAACTAGACGTGACACTACGAGATGAACTTGAACTAACGATTGATGGTTCTACCTTCTGGACGGACAGCACAACTTCTGAAGTACATAAACAATGAAGAAAGTCGTTTCAAAACGTTCGGGCGAATAGACTGTCTCTGATCCACGAGAAGACACAGCCTGACCAGTGGCGGTATGTTCCCGAGTTCTTAATCCTGGTGACGACGCTTCTCGACTAACATATCAACATTTCCGAACGATTCGAGGTGGTCAACCGGACCCGAATTTCTACGAAAGGACGAAAGCCACTGGCCGGCTCAGGAATCGTTGAATAATGTCGGCAATACGCACTCTAGCGAGAGTGACCCAGAAATTAAGAAATCTGCGTTCGCTCAATCCGTTACGGAAACCGGTCCAGAGTACAATGCTATAGTTACTGCAGTCGAAAGATGTTCATCATGGCAGAAGGCCAAGATGGTCATCGCACGGGTGAAACGATTCATCGCGTGCTTGAAATCAGCATTGAGAAGCGGAAGAACGACGGCAATCACACCGTTCCGTCTAAAGTCTGAGTACATTTCAGTCTCCGAAATGCGAGAAGCCGAAGTTCTCATCCTGCATCTTGCAGCGTGCACATTTCCCAAGGGAAATGAATTCCTTGGAGAGGAAAACAGTAAAACGAGGTTACGTCCACAAATCTAGCGTCATCCGGAAGCTCGATCCAGTGATGGATAATGGTCTTCTGAAAGTCGGTGGAAGACTGAAGCACTCAAACTTACCTGACAGCGCGAAGAATCCGATTATTCTTCCACATCGCGGACACCTCACCGATATCATAGTCCGTCACTACCATCGTTATCATGCAGGCCATTCTGGACGCGACCATGTCCTTAGTTTGATACGCGCAAAGTTTTGGGTTGTCATGTAAATCCGCCGTCCGTAGTCTTACGGAAATGTGTCGATTGTAAACGTCGTAATGCTAGTGTCGGAAAGCAGAAAATGCGATTGCGCGACGGCAGACCGGTGACGCCTGGCAAACCCCCATTCACGAGTGTCGGTGTCGATTTGTTCGGTCCGTTTATGGTGAAGTGTAGGCGTAGCGAGTTAAAGCGATATGGTTGCATATTCACGTGCTTGGCTAGCCGATGCATTCACATCGAGGTTACCCATACGATGGGTACTCCATCCTTCATCGATGCGCTAAGGCGTTTCACTTCCCGTCGAGGTGACCCTGATCTGATTCGTTGCGATAATGGCAGCAATTTCGTCGGCGCCGAGCGTGAACTTCGTGAAGCAATACTGGCTTGGAACCAGAGTGACATCGAAGCGTTCCTGCTACAGCGAGAGACAGAGTGGAAGTTCAATCCACCCTCCGGCTCCCACTTTGGTGGAGTGTGGGAGAGGTGTATTCGTACAATTCGAAAGGTCCTGAACTCATTGTTAAAGCAACAAGTTCTCACTGATGAGAGCCTGTTAACCCTAATGTGTGAGGTAGAGAGCATAGTCAATAGCAGACCTCTCACCTCTCTGTCCGATGATGTTGGTGACCTCGACCCTCACCCCAAACCAATGCTATTGTTGCGCTCTGGGGGTACCCTACCACCAGGTCTATTTCATAAAACTGACATGTATGTAACACAGCGCTGGCGACAGGTCCAATATCTGGCCGATGTTTTTTGGCGTAGATGGATAACAGAGTACTGCCTTTGCTGCAAGAAAGGCAGAAATGGCTTGTGCCAACTCGAAACCTGGCTATCGGCGATATTGTACTTGTCGCCGACAACAACGTCCCTAGATGTTCATGGCCATTGGGCAGAGTTCTTGACGTATTCCCTGGAAATGACGGCCGCGTGAGGTCTGTCTCAGTCAAGACCAACTCTGTGAACCCGCTTACCAGACCAGTTGATAAGCTTGTTCTGTTAGAACTCGATGATTAGCTTAGTACAGTTGATGTGCCTAGTATAGTAGATCTAGGATATGTAAATATGTTCTTGCCAGTATGTATAGTTAGTATACATAAAGTTGGTGGTGTAGGTGAACCTTAAAGCTCCAGACAACCATTTGGTATTAAAGGGTCATTACCATTTTAATATTAAAGGGTTATTCCATTCGTAGATTAAAGGGTAAAACCACCTACGTTATGTTTGTTTCATGTCTATTATAACATGTTTAGTAGTTCTTAAGCTCTGGGAGATCTTAAGGAGGAGGGTATGTAGTGTCCGTTGGCACTATTTTGCGTTAATCGCGGATTTATACACTCGTGCGGGAATTTACCAGGAAAGAGATTGAAACGGAAGTCACGGTTGGATGGTTTTATCCGGTGAATTGCAGCCGTAAATCCCTGCTCATACTGCAACATTTACCTGTTTATGTAACAGAAATAGAGGTCATACGTGTTTTGTGAGTATTAAGACATTATAAAGCAAGAATGCCACCTTTGTAAACCATTGATGTTGTCAGATGAAGACCGATTTTGTTCAGAGAAATTCTCTAGAAAATTAATGTCACTGTATTTTGACCTAGCTATGTAGTATCATGTAATTCGTACAATGTACATTAAGTCTCCATATGTTATGTTGATTCATTTATAGTGTAACTGTCTATTGACCGTTTAAAGGGTTTCTTTTGTTTTAGAAACCTGATCACCCCGATCTGCTGAACCTGATCACCCCGATCTGCTGAATCTGATCACTGTTGATCACTGCTGATCATCCCGACCGGATATCTGATCACACTGTACTGTACTGATGTTCTGCTGATAGGCTACCGTTAGTCTAGTAAACATTAAAAGCACGATCAGCGTAAAACACTACCTATGTCTCTGTCTGACTGTTTGACTGCAATGAACTGGAGCAGGGTTTACAGTGTAGCCATTCGCTCCCACTACAGGGCTAAATGAACAACAGTGCTGGGAACTAGCAGCAAATCTTTTCAGCATGGGCGGCTAACTTGTGGCACCTACTAATGCCTCTGCTATTTAAATCAGACATGGCAGCCCATTTTTGTTTTTAGTTCCCTTGCATTCAATAAATGACCCAATTTGGCCAAATTATGGTCAGATGAGTTTGATTTGATTAGCAGGACAAACTCAAGATGTTAATCTTGCTTGCTAGTGTATTTTTCTATTGTATAATAAATGGGCTACAGCTTAGCGTAAATTGCTGCAATGATCCACTACTGTTGCCCAGCACTGTTGTTCGTATCTATAGCCCTGTAGCAGGAGTGAAGGACTATGTGGGTAGGACTAGACCGAACTAGACCGAACCACCTAACCCAACGTGTTCCTATCATATCATCATGTACAGTCCCTACACGCACAATATCATTGATGCAATATTATTGACAAGAAATTCTGTTGGTCACCAACTGAACGGCACAATAATATTGTGAAATATCGTCATTTGTGCTCTGATGCTGAAGGTGAACAGACATGTATCTGCAGGGGTAGAAATTAACTTTTGACCAAGGGAGTCCAACAGATTACCTGCCCTCAAAAAGAGAGAGTCCGCAGCAAAATACGGGAGTCCGCCACTGAACTTGAAGTTCAAAACTAAAGATATTATTAAAAAATATTATTAACAATAACGCATGTGCTTATTTTGAAGATTCATACAGTTCCACATCTGCCAAATTGTCTTTGAACATTTACTGAAAAAATACGGTAATTCCGTGAGGTCGTGCTCTGGAACAAACTAGTAAAAGTAGAAAAGTAGTACTAGTACTAGCAGGAGTAAGATAATATAGGATATCCTAATATATCCTATATTATCTTACTCCTGGTACTAGTAGTAGGGCCTAAAGTAGAAGTAGAAAAAATATGGCCGTGCAGAACGCGTCTACGAAAACTGTGCATTACACCGTAATACACGTAGGCAATTACGTACATGAAATCCATAATAACGAAATAGATTTACCTTTGCAGCGCCAAATGCTGCCTTATTAGCTACCAGCCGGAGAACAACCATTCTGATACTTTTCTTCAGTGACCTTTGATACGAAACTAACAGGTCTTCAAACTCTCTCGCGACCGTGACAGACAGACAAAATGTGGCGATGATGCCGGTGCTGGTTGTGGTAGAATCCGGATAGTAGCTTGAACCAGAGCGAACGCAGATATCTTTATTATTAAGTAATTGATGAGTAATTATACTATTAAAGCAAAATTTTATAAATATAGAAATATCTTATATGATTTCATATTTATTTTTTCTAGCCTACTGGTGCTACACAGATTATTAATAAATAAACAGCTGCAATCGTCATCAACAGTGGGCGGGCACAATCAAAACACGTAAGTACCGCGGGTGTACGTGCGTATTACCGCGTGTGTACTTTTTCAGTTTTTGCGTATGGTTTTTGTAAGTTTGTTATTTCCTTGACCTTGTCGTTTTATGCGTCGCTTAGACACTGGCCCTGCCTAGAACTAACATGAAGCTAGCGACAACCAGTTTGTAAGTTTGTTATTTCCTTGACCTTGTCGTTTTATGCGTCATTTTTTTAGACACTGCCTAGCCAGCGACAAGGACAATCACACTGAATCAGTTGACAGTTGTAACTATTAATTATAGTTATATTATTAAACTAGGTCTAGTCTCTGATTTTTTTGACCATGAATCAACGCTAACGTAACTAAAGTCAGTAAAGACAAAGTCGGCCCCTAAGTATTGACACTTATTTGAGATTGAATTTTGAAAGATTGAAGTATCTCCTGTGGAGTGTGGACCGTGGTGTCAACTGAGCACTCATACTCATAGTCATTCCCCGTTGTTAGACCATGATTATTTAGTAGTATAGTACAGTACATCAGTCATCACTACATGATTTACATCAGGGCCAGGGGCGTGTTTGTTTGGTCGGGTCCACGGATCTCGATCAACTGGATCCGTGGATCTGACTGTTTGTTTGGTCGGATCCACCGAACCCGACGCTGCTAGCGAGGTGGATTCGAAGGGGATCCAATATGGCGGCCCACGTCTCCGCCAATCACAGCTTGTTCTTTGTTATGAACCATCCCGTGATAGGTCACAGCGAAACGCGAACTGTTGAAAGTAAGTTTGCGTTTTTTTGGGGCGATCTGGATCAAGTGATCCTGATCAGACGGATTCGTTCCAAACAAACGTGCCCCAGGACAGGCCTGTGTCACGGTAAATAGTGTGATTGGATACTCTTCCTATTTACCGGCCAAGCTGCGGTAAATAGTGCGATCTGGGAAATCTCCCTATTTTCTAAACACTAAAGCTGTCTGAGAAACTGACAGTGACAAGGATGCAACCTATTTTGGAGCCACTCGTGAAATCCAAAAATACGCAAAGCAGGTGTTCCATTCCTTCTTTGCAGTGATTGCACTGGCATGAGTCCTCTGCTTTGAAGGCATGACATTCTATCTCACCAGCAACATGGCTTTCGATGAGGTTTCTTCATTTTTACTCAATTAATAAATGTCCTTCATGAATTGGAAAGGTCAATGCTGTGTTCTTGACTTTAGCAAGGCTTTCAACAAAGTCTCCCGTGACCTTCCGATTCTCAAACTCAGTCATATATATGGGATTGCACATTACCGGCTTCCTCAAGGATTTGTCTAAAATTGTCTGTCAATGGCAACATGACATGGTTTATTGGTTGCAGTTACATCAGGCATATCCCAGAGTTTTGTAGCATTAGTACAGGGTTTCTTCTGGGGGAAAATTAGACAACGGAGGTAATTGCCAGTTTGGGAAAAACCGTGCATAACGGATTCAAAGGCGTGTTTGTGGGTCTCGAGGACTTAGCAAAGCGAGCAACGCAGGAGCCCGCCCAGCTGGGGGGTTCGGGGGCATGTTCCCCTGCGAAATTTTGGAAAAAAGGGTGCAATTTGGTGCATTCTAACCTATTCTGAACACATTGTATGAGGCTCTTGAATCTCTTTTTCAAGTTGTCAAAAGGAACTAATAAATTATGAATATGAAATGATACAAGTATTCACATTAAATAGTAATACCGTCATGAAATTATTAGGCACGAATGTGGATTCTGCAGCCAGACGCGGGGGGAGAGAGGTAGAGGGGGGTTCTGGGGGTCTCCCCCAGCAAAATTTTAACAATTTGAATGTCTTAGACTGCATTTGAGGCACCTTGAAAATAAAATTTCACCTTTTAGTTTAAATCTTATTCTGTTAGCAGACCTACCAAGTCTCTCGCATTTCACGGGAGACTCACGGATATGGACTCATTCTCCCGCTCTCCCGCATGCCCTACGCATTCTCACGCATTCACGCAAAAGAAAAAACTATGTAACACTTCAGAATTAAAGTTTTTATATCTTAAAATTTAATATTGTCTTCTTTTCTTCGAATGCTAACGAAATATATGTACTGAATAAACGCACGCGCCGAATGCGCACTTAAACCAGCCCGCACACGGTGCACATTTGGCGGTGAGCTAAACGCGGCACCCCTGTTACCCACGTCTGTGGCAGTGAACATCGTGGCTGTGGTGGCATTGATTGAAGTACGGGGGTGGGGGGCGAATGCACTGATTGTTACGGTTTATTCCCATTTCGCCATTAAAAATTCCCACTTTGCCATTTGCCATTTCCCGTTTCGCCATTTCCCACTTCGCCATTTTGCCAGTTTCCCACTTCGCCAGTTTCCCATTTCGCCAGTTTTCCCGTTTTGCCAGTTTCCCATTCCGCCATTTCGTCCTATCTCCCCGACCACCCACTTGTTCAAGGTGGGTTAAAAGTAGGCCTCTGTAATGAATAAATTATAACGAACTTTTAAATATGGAGTCAACTATTTATTTGAAGAACAAGAAGGCGAAATCGTACATATCAAAACATATGGATCATGTACAGGCACCCTAACCCTAACCCTAACTCTAACGACCTAGAAATGACTCTTTTTTAAGAATGGAAGGATCAATTTCGTGCATGGGGTGGAAGCAACATAAAATATTGGCGAAATGGGAAACTGACGAAGTGGGAAAATGGCGAAATGGCAAAATGGGAAAATGGCGAAATGGTTGATGGCAAATGGCGAAGTGGGAAAATGGTGAAATGGGAAGACACCATTGTTACAGTTGCGTGGGTATGCTTGTTGCTGTATATGTAGGGGTGGGCACCGCTGGTATGAGGGAGCGACAGCAAAACTTTCCCAGAATCGAGGGAAAAGCTGCTATCGGGAATGCCAGACGAGTGTGCCGGCACGCAAAAAGAAACGTTGAGCACTGTGAATTTCATTACGATTTTCCATGTATTATAGTCAGAAGCACGTGGTGACCTATTTATTTTTGGGTTGACATCATTTTGACAACGGCGGGTAAATACAGGAACATTTTCACAGCGGCGTTGTTAAATTTGACAACGGCGGGAAAATACAGGAA
>NW_014577343.1:36626-41205 GCF_000485595.1 Priapulus caudatus
CTATTTATTTTTGGGTTGACATCATTTTGACAACGGCGGGTAAATACAGGAACATTTTCACAGCGGCGTTGTTAAATTTGACAACGGCGGTGCGCCGTAGTGCCTCCTATGTAGAAGAAACTCTGTAGTAACGTATTAATAATGCTATTCATTATTCTTAACCTTTATCAATGGTCTATTAAGGATGCCTTCCCACGCACATTTTTGTAACAAACCAGTGTAAAAACGTAAGTAAATATCTCGCTACACTTTAACTGAACATTAGCTTTGAAAATAAAACTGTAAAATCATGTATCAAGCCTATATTTGCTCAACGAAAATACAACCTGAAAAACGCTTTTCGCCGCGGTTCTGTATCATGGCGGCAAGAGTCGACGCAGGTCACGTAACCAGATCAGCCAGAGATATCATATAACACACGTGTTATATGATATCTATGACACAGGCTTCATGACCTTCAGTGCTTGGCAACACCGCATGGCAACAAGAGGCGCGTCACAACATCGCCGCAGAGCGGCAAAAGTAAACGCTGTTTGAAACATTCGACCCGACACTTTCACTTTGAAGTCTAAAAGCTTTGAATGAACGTATTCCTGAGCATTTTTTTTTACCTATCACACATATATAGGCAATTACAAACGTGCAATGTTAAAATAATTCATTTTTGCCTGATTTTATGTTTGCTGCTTGAAGTTTCGAGGGAAAGCACCTTTAAGCGAAATTGATTAATTTAGTTATATACTTCTTTTTGCCTTCTGTATACTTCTGTACGATTTACAGTAAAGATCCCCAAGTAGCCCTACAGAGTATATTATAAGACCTTTAATCCTGACAAATTCAAAGTTCTACGCACTACCCAGTCCATATCACCCTTAACCTTTACCTACCCACTTAATCTTTAGTACTTATCAGTTATCATGTATTCTGCTGTGCAAATATTTAGAATGTTATTATCCGCAGCAACTTTTGCTTCTACGCTCACATCGATTACATTTGTAAAAAGGCCACTGCATGACACGCTGGGCATACTATGCCACAGTTGGTGTCACTAAAGCCTGGTCCATGGCCTTTAAAACTATGGTGCTCCTCGTTCTATAATATGCCTCGTTTGGCTGGGCCCTGTATACCCTACGAAACTGCAACCAGTTGAAATATATTGAGCACAGAGCTGCAAAAAACGACAATGCCAGTTCTGAAAATACTCTCAACATCTGCACGTTTTCTTTATACAAAACTCAAGCTTCTACAAGATTTGTCATGGCCATGTTGAAATTGCCATCCCTTCTTGCTTGATGAAATCATCTTGTCATACTTTGTTATAACTATAAGACTCTGACCATTCCTTTCACCACGTTAAATCCTCAAAGGACCCACTCAAATTTAATTCACATGTTTCGGTAATTTCCTACTGGAACTCTCTTTCGTCGTCTTTAGTAAACTGTGACATTAATTTAAAACTTCTAAGTATTCACAGGGCTTTAACTCCTTAGTATGTTCAGATTAGTCTGAATACATCCTCTCAAACTCGGACTTGTACAATTGTTATATTAGTCCTACTCCTTGGTTCAGGTTGTAGTTTTTGTCATTTTTCAGAAAGTTAGGATAAAACTCAGCTGGCAATGGCAAAGAAAGTGACATCATGTGATACCTTTGTGGCTTTGCCACCAGCAACAGAGAATGGTTGTGTGGTATTTGGAAAGAACTCTGACAGACCACATGGGGAAGTGCAGGAGGTGATATACTTACCAGCAGCAGAACACTCTGAAGGCAGCAAACTTCGGGTATGTACCAATTGGCATTTTTTAAACTTTTAGGAATGAGGAACACTTAGAATGTTCACAAGTTTTTCTCATAGAAAATGGAAGCTCGCATCAATATATATATGTATTTGTATGCATAAAGCACCCTTTTTACTACATATGTTTTATTATATGTGTTTCCTGTGGGAATTCAGAGTTCGAGTGTACAGTCATTGGAAGATGTGTTGTCATAGCAGTTGAATGTTTCAGTTTCTGTTAGGTGTAGTTTATTCAGTTTTTTAAGAGTTTGCCATCTTTTATTTAGTGTACTTACATCAAGATTGACCAGGTGCCACACACACATGCAACAATATTGTCGCGCCCGGCATGGCTTTGGGGTGCAGAAATGGGTGCAAATGAACATGGCGTTTGCATTGGGAACGAGGCAGTATACACAAAAGAACCATGTTCCTGTGATGATGGCTTGTTAGGCATGGACTATGTGAGGTATGTAAGTTTTAGTTTAACAGCATATATGTAGAGTAAAGTATCCTCATCACATTTAAATCTGATGCAAATTGCTGTACCCGTTGATGTAGTAGTGCATATTTGCTAACAATTTTACAACAATCAATATGAAATCACACCGGTAAGCTTGATATGCAAAAATGTTGCCAAGTAACATCTCTTCCATGAAGACTTGGTTTGGAAAGAGGAAAAACGGCGAAGGAAGCTGTACACGCTATGACATCTGTGCTGGAGCAGCACGGACAGGGAGGGGCGTGTGCTGAGGACGAGGCGTGGTCGTATCACAACAGCTACATCGTTGCTGACCGGACCGAAGCATGGGTGCTGGAGACGGCTGGAAACTGGTGGGCTGCAGAACGAGTGGACAGTGAGTTTAGCACTGCCAAAATTTAGTCACATTCTTGTCTTCTTCAATGGTTTTTTGTTTGTAGTCATGAATTGCTGACACAAGTTTCATATATAACTGTTTTAATACAGGGCGATGATTTCTTTTTACTATTTATATAGTTGTTTTTTATCAGAGTTTATAGAATTTTAGTATCAAGAATAAATATCGTTACTCATGTAACATGTTCTGTAATCAGCTGTAATTGCATCCTGTCTGCATATTTTCAGGTGGTGTAAGAAATATATCAAATGAACTAACCATAGGAAGTAAAATCGATGCTATGGCTGAAGGATTAAAAGAACATGCCAAGGCAAAAGGTTACTGGAATGGGGATGGAGACTTCCACTTCTCAAAAACCTTTTCCAGTATGGGTTCAGAACCGGGGGCGCGACAGGTGGCTGGAAAATGGCTATTGACAAAGAAATCTATGTCAGGTACAGAGTCTCGTAGCTTGATTGACGTTAGATGATATTAAAGGAAAACTTTACTCTAGGTTCTAGGGTTATTTTCAGTTGATTTCTGTTAAAATTGTGCTTCATAAAAAGTTTTATGGTACAATATTTATTAGAAATATTTAAAAAAAATTTTTTACAACTGACGGCTATACCGTTGCTTACAACGACGGTGGCGCCACTGGCAGCGCACCTACTGAAAAGTTGCGCAAAGCAACGTTTTGGCTGCAGGCTACAGACCGAGGGTGTTTCTTATTTATTAATTTAATAGCAGAAGGATTGCAATATCTTATATACGACATATAGTTTCAGTTATAATATGGATAAATTTGTTCTAAAATAAATATCGTTCGGTTAAATAGCATTTAAGTATAAATATAATTGCACTTTTGTGATTGGCCCTCAGTCTGTAACTTGCAAAATAAATTGGCGAATGCGCAACTTTTTCAGGGTGGCAGCACAATTGCAGGTGTCATGTCAGCACCCAAAAATAAAAATTTCGAAATTTAATGTTGTTTTATGACAAACGTGAATGCGTAATTATAGATATTTATAGGTATGTGCTATTATTTATAATTCTATTATCATAATAATATACTCTCAAATTCTAGAGTAAAGTATTCCTTTAATGATTCACAAAGTTTCATTTTTTCGAATCTAATTCTCAAGTACTTTTTCAGAGGGCAAAATATAGTCGCGCTAAATGTACCTACAGTTTTAAAATTGAGCAAACTGAATTTTAAGTTGCAAACACTGACTGTATAGTATTGTATAATGTTGGTATTATTATAGTATACTGGCAATAATTTTAGCATGTGTTAGGTAGTGCATTGCCAATAGTGTGGCATTTCCTTCTGAAGGTGAATTCAATGCGAAAGACATGATGGACATACTCCGAGACGAGCGATCCGGCATCTGCATGGTGGGAGCGTTTACCTCTGTAGGTAGTCAGGTTTCGGTGCTACCTCCCCCCGACGCTACAGCCCCTCCTTGCCATTGGTTCACCGGCACACCCAACCCAGCTCTCTCCATATACAAGCCGTTCATTTTCACTCCAAACGTGAAGATGACAGAGAGTACCAAGTCGCCGGACTATGGAAGCGAAGACCCGCTGCTAACAACACCTCGGTTTCATACACAGGTATGCTCCAGGCGTGGGATGGCGAAACAATCCCTCCGTGGCCATGGAGAGAATTGTCGTAGTGTAGTTATGTGTGCTCGATGGCTGCAGACGTGGGATGGCGAAAACAATCCCTCCGTGGCCATGGAGAGAATTGTCGTAGTGTAGTTATGTGTGCATGATGGCTGCAGGCGTGGGATGGCGAAAACAATCCCTCCGTGGCCAAGGAGAGAATTGTCGTAGTGTAGTTATGTGTGCATGATGACTGCAGACGTGGGATCATGGATGGCGAAAACAATCCCTCCGTGGCCAAGGAGAGAATTGTCGTAGTGTAGTTATAGTAGTACAGTGA
>NW_014577343.1:41867-43317 GCF_000485595.1 Priapulus caudatus
GCGTCAAGCGAATTTTGCGATCCCGCTTTCCTACCTGCTATATATATAAGTGTCAGTGTGCACACTGCAGCCGCGTGAGGAATGGCGGCAGTCAGTGTTTGTTGCACATAGGATTTGGACGGAATTTACAGGAAACTGTCGGCAATAATAAGTGAAAAAGAGTATAGAAACATTAAGAATTTGGTAGTAAATAGATTTCGTATTTAGTTAGCATTATATTTTATTGAAACGCTTCAAGTGCCTGTGGTTGAATACTCTCACTCTGCGGTGTTCATAGCCATTATTTTGAAACTAATTTCCAACCAGTCTCGTGTTTTCCCTACCTATGCGATACTTACCATTATTGCTCAAGTAACAGGAACTGTCTAGAGTAACGCTAAGTCGCTAACATGTCGTAGAACCTTCGTACTTGGCTATATTCACCAAGACATGCACAATTCTAGTTTTGATTACCGCCGCCATTTCTTGTGAATCTCGGACTATCTCGCGATAGTGCAAGATTTCGGCCAATTTAAAAATTGCTGTGACAGCATAAATTCTTAGTGTTTTTCATGTCGGTGTAATCAGTAATATATCTGCTATGAGGTGAGACTATATTTCGGTGTATTTTGTTCGCATTGTGCGTTTTGGAGCAATGATTTTGAAATAATGGATTTAATCAGTATGGCTGAGATTTATATCGTGAGAATGTCTTCATAACCAACCTAAAAATCTGCAGTTTTAGTTGTCAAGTTTACACTTTTTGGTGGCTTCTCACTTCTACTATCATACTATGTTTCTACGAGATATATGAGCATGGAACAGTGATGCTGTCATAGTCAGTTTTTCTGTGTTATTTGATGTATTTCACGTCAAAATGTCCTACATATGTGCGTGAGTTCAATTTTGTTCATTTTTCTTGTCACAATTATGTCGGTAGGTCACAGTATTAGGTCTGATCGTACAGAACCGACATTGCGACATTATTACAGGTGGACCGTGAGCATCCACTGTGGAATGCGCATGAACACGCGTACGCTGCGCTCAGCAAGAGGGACAGAGTGCTCCTGACGACGATGCGGGAGCTCGAGACCAAGTGCGTGAACGAGACGAATGCTTTTGTAAAAGGCGTATCGCGGTCACGGCTGCAGGAAGCTGACGATCTGTTTAAGAAACACGTGGATGCTGAGATGAGTTTCTACAAGTGAAAGAAAAGAACGAATGCTGTGTATACTGTGTATGTAATACAGGGCATGATGATAAAGGGAATAGCTTTCCGAACTGTGATTAGCTCTTGGCAAACTTTCAGTGTAGTAGTATGGGCAGTCTGGTATACGTCATATTTGGCAGGACCATGAGATTTTATATAATATATATCAGGTGTAGATAATAGGGAAGGAGTGTGACTTCAATAAACAATCGGAAATTCGTCATTTACTAGCCTTTAATACCTACGATTTACTACGCGTAA
>NW_014577343.1:43327-58785 GCF_000485595.1 Priapulus caudatus
ATACTATCAGGAGTAGCATAATACAGGAAGAGTGCACTTCAATAAACAATCGGAAATTCGTCATTTACTAGCCTTTAATACCTACGATTTACTACGCGTAACTCATGCCCAACTTGAGCTCAAATGTACACCAGTACATTTCGCCTAGCACGCTGCGACAATCGTTTCCTGTATACACCCGCAATAACCGGAGATAATAGACTAAACCGTACGACACGATTTTCCAGTTCTGACGCTGCCAGCAAGACTCAACCGGTTGTTGCGCCAGGCGCAGGGAAATTTAAACAAAGGGCAGCTTACTAACCACAAGCTTGCTCTCTCGGCGAGGCCGGTGGTGCGCTCGCAGGGAGATAGCGGTGGATTGCTGCCGTGCGTGGGGGGCATACCAGCTGTAATGCCGGTATGCCCGGTATGTAGCTGTATCGGCGCCGGTTCAAAATGCTTTCGCATCATCTACCGCGCCGGACCGAGTTGATTTGCCAGCGTCCGTGCACGATGTCAGTCACTCCTCCCTGCGAGAAGCCACACCGCCATCGCCGAAAATTCCGCGAGAGCAAGGCTCGTGGTTCATGTAGCTGCCTTTTGTTTAAATTTCCGGCGCAAAAGATCGGTTTTGCTGGCAGCAGAATTGCGAGGAAAATCGTGTCGTACGTTTTAGGCTATATCTCCGGATTGCGGGCGTCGTCATACGCAGGGAAACGATTTCGCCCACGATGCTGGGAATGTACTGTGTACGATTTGAGTCTAAAGTTGGCTAGTAAATCGTAGGTATTATAAGGCTAGTAAATGACGAATTTCCCTTGTTTATTGAAGTCACACTCATTCCCTATTATCTACTCCTGATATATATATACAACAACTTATATATTTCACCACCATATATACCTGCATGTGTAACCGTGTAGGTAGGCCTACCACGATGACAGGTTATAAACACACTCCTGGCCAACCCCTATATATTTTCCCAATCATAATAAGCAAAATCCGGTGTATTTAAAAGGGGTGGAATAATTAATTTCTATGAAGAAGGATTATATGTGATAAAACGAATATACAAATATTATATCAACATTATCAAAGCTATTTCATGAAGGCCTTCTGATCCTCCTATAATATTCATTGTCTGTAGCTGATGCCTGGTCAGCCAAGGTCAACCATACAGCATGTACTAGGAGTGTTCTACTCAGGGGCGTACCTACGGAGAATAGCGCCTATGGCGAGTACTGAAATTGCGCCCCTGTCCATACATCTGACACCCATCTTTTAGATAGCTTTACTATAATATACAGGGACGTAGCCAACTAAAATGTGTGTATGTGTGTGTGGGGGGGGGGGGTTCTTAGTGCTACAGCTGTGGATTTTCATACTATAGACATATAGGATTTAGTGGCGAAGCCGCCCGAGCTGACGCGGCTAAGCACGAAGCACCTAAGGGGGGGGGTGTCTGGGGGTCCTCCCCCAGGAAATTTTAGAAAATTTAATGGCTCCAGGTGCGATTTTCCAGCTCTTTGAAATGGTTTTTTTAGACATGAACTAATGGTTTTTGAGTAACTTTTCGCCACATAACTGACTTATGGACCCGATTTCTCGAGAAAAATCTGTTTTAATCCTCAAATCTCAATTTAGCTGTCATTGATTTGTAAAATGATTTAAACTAACTTAGTGACGGTCACATTGACACGGTTTAAACGGTTAATTTTATGGAAATAAATAAAAACTGCACAATGCTAAATTAATTATTTCTCACTTTATTCTCACAATTAATACTGCGGGAATCATACATAGACGTGTACTGAATAATGATCCTGTAATTAATGAGTCTTAAATTTCTGGGAACTAGTTTTTATTGTGATTAGAAGCGTAGACAATTAGAGATGTTCCAGAACTTTTTTTATTTTGTACTAATCTGGCAGTGTCAAAACTCTCACTTCTGACACTCATGTTAGTGCGGAGTCTCGTAATCGGACCATTCTGAGGATTGATTATTACATTGTGACAACGTGTCTTACCCACGCCACGTGTTGTTTGTTTGTTACTGTCTGCGATCTGTTGACCTTTGCTTTAATTATGTAGAATTTGTCATCCTAACTGGACTTGTGTATATGTACTGCACTGTGAATGAATGTGTGCTGCACAAGGCTGCGAAGCAATCGATAATGAGGATCGACAAAACTTTTCATTGCTGCTAATTTTGTTAATTTGTCTTAACCACAACCGCCTTGTCTGACTTTAATAGAAACTGCTCAGTGGCGCCCCCCTTCAAGTGGCGCCCAGGGCACGTGCCATACCTTGGTTACGCCACTGGTTCTACTCCGTGTACTGTAAGATCTACAGTAGTCTGTAGTTGCATGTACTCGTGGTATATGTTATTCAGGACAGTTTCCATAAAGCATATTAATTTTGTATCCTCCATAATATCGACAGTTATATGTTATGTGGCTACGGAACGTGTGTAGATGTTAATAGCTTTAATTGAGTAATTAAACGCTAACGTATTTACATTCGTGTTATAAACAAGTACATGATATCACTCTCAAGAACATGTATGATTTAACATAACAGATTGATTTCTTCTGATATGCACTGATATGATATATGCCAGGCTGACTGTTTGCCAAATACCAGGTATGCCCTAATGATAATCGTGTATTGTACTACTAATACTGGTCTGCTGCTTAGGCAATAATGCATATTAGTATCATATTTTAGTATTTAATTTGGATAGTTCAGTAATGTGTTCATCGAATGGCAAAGAATAGTTAAATGCTCTTATGTAGCATCGTGGTAGCAGCAGTGAATGCACTGAATTCGTATTGCTGGTAACTATGGGTTTTTCATTTACCTATCTTACACTAGAAAACAGGACACTTGTGAATGGTCCTGTATTTCTTTATCAGTAGCCAAGTAGGTGGTTTTAGCATGGATTGTTATTAATCCAGTTACGTATGTATACAGAATTACTTTTAATTATGCACCTTACATATTCTTATTGTATTGATCAGATCATGCGAGAAGCAGTGTGTTTGGAAAACTTTGATTTTTTCTAAAGTACTAATGAATAAATTAACTTAATTGCTGACTGACGTTTCTCGTTACTTTGTTCGTTTTATCGTTTTGTGATACATATTGCATGATTGATAACGTAATTAAATATTTACATAAAGAACATACCAGCATGGACTACATCCACTCTGGATCCCATGATCCTGACCTATCGCGATGCCGCGTTAATGTTGAAAATCCACAGCCGGGCTAGTACAGCATTAGAAATAGGCTTTAAAGCTAATTAGAATTAAGAGTTTCAAACAAAAACTGCGTGCGTGCATGTTCCTGTGCATGTACACGTGCCTGTGTGTGTACGCGTTCCTGTGCGTGTACGTGTTCCTGTGCGTGAAGAGTTCATAAGCGTGTGCGCGTGCCTGTGTGTGTACGTGTTCCTGTGCGTGTACGTGTACGTGTTCCTGTGCGTGTGCGTGTACGTGTTCCTGTGCGTGAAGCGTTCATAAGTGTGTGCGCGTGCCTGTATGTGTGACTGCGTGTGCGCGTGCCTGTGCGTGTACGCGTTTCGGTGCGTGTACGCTTTCCTGTACATGTACATGTGACTGCGTATACGCGTTCCTGCACGTGTATACGTGTGACTGTGCGTGTACGCGTTCCTGCACATGTACGTGTGACTGTGCGTGTACGCATTCCTACACATGTACGTGTGACTGTGCGTGTACGCGTTCCTGCACATGTACGTGTGACTGTGCGTGCATGTACCCATTCCTGCACGTATACGCGTCCCTGTGCGTGTACGTGTGCCTGTGCGTGTACGCGTGCCTGTGCGTGTACGCGTACCTGTGCGTGTGCGCGTGCCTGTTCGTGTACTCGTGCCTGTGCGCGTGTGTGTAAGTTATCACTGTATATGATTATATATTTTTTCCAAACTCTTACAGAACCGGCGGAGGTACAGCCACAATCATTATCACCGTACAGTACACAAATAGTATCGAACGACTTATAGGGCAAACTTATAATGATTATTCCATGGTAAAACTATATGCAACTAGAGCACTCGGAGAGCACAGACCTCCGCCAAGGCAGCTGAATGCTCTCAATGTGAAATTTTTTTTAATTAATTAATTAATTAAGTGGAAAAATTAATTAATTAAATAATTAATTGGATCCGGATTAGTGCGAGCGTGCAGGTGGGGGAGGACTGTGGTTGCCCCTTAGCCTGTGGTTGCGTGTTTGTAAGTCTACAGCCAGCGCACTTAGCGGAAATGAACTGAAACGTGCATGGTAACAAACACACAAACCCACAAACACACAAACCAACACTCAAAGACACGCCGGTGAAAACATAACCTCCGCCAAGCCCCTGGCGGAGGTAATAACTTATGCAATTGTTTTGAATGATACACCAATAGTATATTTTATGTGCCAACAAGTTTTTCTGGGGATATATAGCTATATCTTCTAGTTCTCTTATGAATGCGTAGCTTAGTTTTTTGCTATCAATAGCCTGTATTTAGTAAAAGGTTGGTTGGTGGAGTTCTTTTGTGTTTTCGTGAGATTCTGTATTGATTGACTGGGACCTTTTATACTACAGTCATTATTGTTGTTTTTCGACTGCAGGTGGCAGCACCAAGCTGGAACGTCCGCCAAGTTTTTGTACAGAAACGAAATAATAATGATTTTAATTTATATACTTTTATGCGAATATTATACACGAACAATCACATTTTATTATTGCTCCTTTAATAGTTAAATTTATTATCTAGGTGATGTTTACTGAAATGCAAATGAGCGCAATCATGTTATAGCTACAGTGCGTACGAATACGGGCGTCGCTTTTGTGTGTTTTGGTGACGACAGAGAGAGGGAATTTTGTGTTGCGTGATCACGCACGATGTGCAAGATCCTCTGATATTTCCCCCTAAAATGGATACAAGTCGACGTGAAACGATACCAAAATGAAGTGTAATATCATAAAAGTGTGTGTGTGTTACTTTGCCTATGGATTACTTTTAGTAGTGGCTAAAGAAGGTAAGAAAACATCAAACCTCGGTTTGTGTACATTTTTTGAGTTTGCGTCTGGTTCGACCGCGTACTATCGCGCTGGGGTAGATATACACCCTACATCCCTACATGCATAATGCACGGTTGTTAAGCGCTGACTCACATGTGTATTTGCTAAATTGTATATGCATAGATATATAAAAACACATTGTGTTTGTGTTTGTATATATCTAAAAGGGTTGTGTTTGTATATAAATTACTAGCTCTAGTAACTATAGCCCGCGTGCGGTTGCCGCTGGCCGCGGCTAATAAATTACTATATATCTATGACATCTATGGTATCTTGAGTTGATGGTATATATAAATTTAGTCTTTAGACGTGTGTCATGTCCATGTATCGTTTTGAAATATGTACTTGTTGCTTAGTACATTAGAGCACAGTGTTTGTTGCATGCTGTTTGATTCTTGGTTTAATGATGTGTGAATTTGTTATCCACGACCACTTCTAAGTTCAACTTCTAGTTATTTATCTACGCGACTTTACACGAGTTACAAAACGCGATTCACTACGTAGCACTGCCCACTGCTGTTCCGCATCCACCAAACTCTGGCATCCTGTACTAAATTCCTGGATCCTCCATGATAAATTAATGGAAACCTAAACGGCTGATACAATGTGTATTGTATATTATCATTGATATTATCAGGAGTTAATGAGACAATTTATTTGTCTCATTAACTCCTGATATTATGTATGTATTGTGATCATAGATATGTACAATATTATATTGTTGGTGGTTGTTTAGTTTGTTTATCACTGTTGCAATATTTCTCTCCAGTTTCAGTTGAGCTGTATGTAAGTTGCTGTGATGGTTTAACCAAGCAATTTTCACGAATAATTTATAACTAAACTTTGAATCTAAACTAAAAGAAGTGTGTCTACTCTAAATGTACCATTCGTCAACAGCATTTACTTTAAGTATGGATGTGTTCGTCTACAGTAAATGCCTTCCTTGTAAAAGGAGCATAACAGACTACAGAAACCGCGTGGCAGTCCATATTTATTTAATGGATCTAATGGACGTGTCAGTTGATGTGGGGTTTAGTGTGGAGAGTCAGTCAAAATTTGGAAAAGCGTCAAAATTGGGTAAATGTTGAGTAAGTGCTGGTACACTCTTTTCATTAACTCAAATATGCTAAGTACTATTTACTATGGATTACACCCTAGATGGAGATCTAATGATGGTTTAACAAAACAAACATAAGTGAAAATAAATATGAAATTATTGTTTGTATTCTATTTCGATTTAATAATAAAGCACATTACGAAAAGACAATAAATTAATAATATAATACATTTAACCAAACTTCAATCTGCTAAAAAAATATTTTAGGTGTTAAGCTTTGCCATATGTTTTTACCATCAACTGGAAATTCTATCAATTCTATCAATTCAATAGTGTTTGCCGGGCTAACGCTCCATTAGGAGTGTTCCCAACTTTGATATCATTAATTAATAATGATTGATAATCCTAACCCTAACCCTAACCCTAACCTAAATGACATTAAACCACAAACTAATATATGACCATATATATATATCAGGAGTAGATAATAGTTCCCTATTATCTACTCCTGATATATATATATATGTTATTATGACCATTAATGACATTAAAGTTGGGAACACTCATAATGGAGTATCACCCGTTTGCCTGGTAGGATATGACAAAGGTATTCACTGGCCAGTTGTTCCAGGGCAGGTTCCTGTGATTGACCACAGTTTTATGTTTGGTAGAGTAGTAGACCCGCCAGTGAACTCGCATTTTGGAGTTGCATTGTGTGGTATGCATATATATATATATATTATATATATATATATTTATTTATAAGCTCTTCGACGTAACCAAGCATACCAAGAGCGCAGCGTTTTCACTGAATCCGTTTTCGTATTCGCAGCATAAACAAGATGAACGTTTGCAGCTCGTGTGCAGTCAGTTTAAATCGCATTACAGCAGTACTGAGTCGGTAGAATTAGACATTATTATTATTCTGTCTGCAATCCGCCGTTAAAAATGCATGAATCTTTTTGGACGTAGATATTTACTCACTTTTATATTCAAGATTATCTAATCATGTCTTAGGATTCGTTGGATGAATGCATGCCATAGCCAACTACTGCAACAATAGCCGAGAGCATGTAAGCAATGGATGATAAATAAATAGGATATATTCCCTATAGCTCTAAGCCGTCCCGCAACCCGCCTGTTTCACGTCCGCTTTCGCCAATTTGTATTTATTTGTGCAGTCGTGTTAGGTCAAGTAGTTTGAGTGGGCATGGTGCAGGGATCTATGAACGTATCGGGCGTCTGTCGGGCGGGAGTCTGCTGAGCAAGGGCCTCGGGCGCAATTCCCCTGGTTCCTGCCCGCTCCTATGGCTCCCATACAGTGCATGGTGATGATACCGGGCAATAACGGCGGTCGTGAATGAAGTAAAGGCTGCCGACCGACTGCTGCCGCACATTGCCGCCATCTGTCCGATTATTGCTTGTACACTGCAACATTTATGTCTTTATTGGCCACTCCTCTGCGCATGCATGCGGGCAGGCGCTACCAGTGAAGGTATATATACGGTTGTACGGTTGTAGATGGCGGCGATTAGAGAGGCGCTAGTAAATGTGTTAAACGCACGCATGTCTGCAGGAGTGTGCCCGGCGTGCCGACGATGTGCAACACGCACGCACGCACACACACGCACGCACGCACGCACGCACACACACGCACGCACGCACGCACGCGCACATCTTGAATAGCTATCGCATTGCGTTGCCGAGAAATCGCCAGCACATTGGTCATGGGTTTTGAGTGCGTATAAGAACCCGGGCGTCCAGGAGAATAGTATCATAAACTAGCGAAATATCGTTAATTTTTAATATTAGTTATTGTTAGTCTATGATAAATATCCGGATTGTCATTATATATGTCTATATATACATCTATCTATATTATGACACTCCTGATAATATATACTTGACAATAATCACTTCCCATTTTAAACTTCCGATACCTGTTTTCCCTCCATTACTCACTGTTCACGAGTGTTCAGTAAATCAGTCATGTTCGCGCCACACTGCTCGTCATTCTCAGCCGACCGGTATTCGACCACCGTGGTGGTACGTACATAAATGGTACTCCTGACCAGTAAACACTGCCCAGTGGTGGTATTTGCGCGCAAACGTGACTAGGATTGCGGATGAAGGCTGCTCGACCAGGTTTCGGTAATAAAGCTCATCGTTGTGTGTGTGTGTGTGTGTGTGTGTGTGTGTGTGTGTGCGTGCGTGCGTGCGTGTGTGTGTGATTCGTTTGCTGGCCACTGATGAGCTGTCTGATTGGTATTAGGCTATTAGCACTACATACGCCGCTACGCATCGTGGCCAGGGCTCACAGTTGCTCTAGAACTATAGCCCTGCGCTCTGCGACAGGCCTGTGCAAAGGGCTATAGACTATAGTTCTAGAGCTCACAGTTGGTATGCTGTGTGTCTAGACCACATCGCAGTTGTATGTACAAGGCGTTTGTCGGCTGTATAATGTATGAAAATTGGCGCCAGGTGCTTTTATCTAGCATTCCTGTCGTAGAAGTTGTATTAAAATTGTAATTCTGGATTTGCTGTAAATTTTTCGCGATAGATTTTGCGATTTTCGTCGCACAAACAAACTCTTAGACATGTGGAAATGGACGGAACGTAGGCAGTGCAGTGCAATGAGATATCGAAAGCGGTTTCCACAGTTCATGTGGACAGTTATCCTGTCTGCCACAATGGCTCTGTTGTTGTCGTATGTGTACACCGCCAACATTGTCCTAATTGCGAGCGAACTGGAGATCCTGCGAGCGTTCATTCGTGATTGTGTTTGATCTGCCAGCGTATTACCCGTAGTCTCTCGCACACGCTTTGCAGAGCCAGTGTTTTATTGCCTGCCCCATGTTGGCAGAGCAGCTTCGAGCTTTATTTAGCTGTATTTGGGTCAGTCTCCTAACCGGCGGAGGAAATTGTAATACTTGCTGGTCACAGCGGGTGTTTTTCCTAGTCAGGCCTAATATCAAAATAAATGGACTTGTGTTGATATGATAAACAACGCTGAATTGTTCACGGTGGCAGTGGCACCTAGAATTGGAAATGAATAATTCAGAAACACTGATTGAACATTGAAAAAAATTAATAAAGCTGTATATCAGAACGCATTTCGTGTCAAGAATCTTTTTCCAAATTACTGCCTTCCTCTCCCTAGCACCCGATCCCGTTATCGCCTTCCTTGCCGCCCAATGTTTAGGTATGTTTTCACTACGTTCGGGTGTCACTGCTCGTGTCTCCCTTCTGCCGATGCATTTCGTACGTGTCAAGAATTTGTATCAAATTGCTCCCAGCCTCTCCCTGGCACCCCACCCCCTTATCGCCTTCCTCGCTGCCAAATATTTAGGTATTTTCCTCTAGCATTTGCTTTTGCTTTTGCTGTGGTGCTTTTGCTCTAGCTTCGGCTGTGTACAGCTCGTGTCTCCCTCCGTTCTGCAGATGCGGTCGTGTCGGCGAAGGAGCTGATCAGCAGCGTGAAGGAGAACCAGGAGCTGCTGCAGAGCATCCCCGCTGAGTACGAGATCGTCTACCCGGTGCAGGTGCACCACGACCACGGCCGCCGCAACAACGTGTCAACCATCGACGAGGTGCTCAGTAACACGGTAAGCCACGCGCATGGTGGGTCTCCTGCTTCCCCCGCCAGCACTGAGCAGCCGCCCCGGCTGCGTATGGGCGTGCGTGCTTCTGCCTTTAAAACTGCCAGAGCCTTGTATGGGGCCAAAAAAATGCATCGTTCTGCTTAACACACTACACCGAAGGAGGCCGCCCCCGCTTGTACAGAGCATGCATCGCTGTCTGCTTCTAAACTCACTAGCAGCCGGAAGGAGGGGGTGCTTGTACAGAGCATGCATGCTTCTGCTTAACCACTAGCAGCCGGAAGAGGGGTGCTTGTACAGAGCATGCGTTCTTCTGCTTAACCACTAGCATAGTCTTGCTTAACCACCAGAGCCTTGTATGTGGCATGGATGCTTTTGCTTTAACTGCCAGGGCCTTGTATGGGGCATGCATACCTCTGCTTAAATGGCCTTGTATGGGGCATGCATACCTCTGCTTAACGGCCCTTGTATGGGGCATGCATACCTCTGCTTAAAGGGCCTTGTATGGGGCATGTACACCTCTTCTTAAAGGCCCTTGTATGGGGCATGCATACCTCTGCTTAAATGGCCTTGTATGGGGGCATGCATACCTCTGCTTAAAGGGCCTTATATGGGGCATGTACACCTGAGCTTAAAGGGCCTTATATGGGGCATGTACACCTGTGCTTAAAGGGCCTTGTATGGGGCATGCATACCTCTGCTTAAAGGGCCTAAGCCCTTATATGGGGCATGTACACCTGTGCTTAAAGGGCCTTTGTATGGGGCATGCATACCTCTGCTTAACTGCCAGGGCGTTGTATGGCGCATACATAGTCTCGCTTAACCACCAGGTCTTTATGGGGCAATCATGTTCATGCTTACCCATCGGGCATCGTGCAGGGCATGCACACTCTCGCTTTCTCACTAGGGCCATGGACATGTACGCATTGCGTCATGACAGAGCTGTCTAGCATAGTACCAAGATCTAATAATACCTAGAGTGTACAGCGGGATAACGGAAAAATAACGTTATTTTACGGCAAAACTATTCTACTTTAACTGCAAAGGTATTATCAGCTCTTGATAGTACTGGGTGTTGTTACATTGCGGGGCGTTGTTATAAATCTATGTATAAGCATATACATGCATGACTTCACTGCTGAACCACGCTTCCGCCTCACCGATGCATACACACACACACACACACACCACTGCCTAGTCTCCAATTTTGCTTGTTGCTGCTATATTGCCAGTATCTGCGTATGCAATTCACTGTAAATGCAATGCATTTATATTAATTGCATTTCTAATTGTTAATTAGGAATGCTGCGTGTTTATATAAGCCAGGATCCCTAATCCGATTGTACGGAAGCAGACGCTGCGCTTCAATTTAATTAACTCAAAGCATAATAATTTGAAAACGTTATCTGCTATTAAAGGGTATTTAACTGTTCAAAAACTTGCTTTGCATGCTAGCTCACTTGATGTAGTGTTGATACCTGATTACATTTAATCGCTGGCCTTTCTATAGAGGGTGTGAGACTAATGGGTAAATTTCACAGCGGTGCTCCCTCCTATGCAGTGTTAGATTTCTGTTCAGCTGGGTGCTAGGTTTGTAGTACAAATTACACTATTTTTCTTACAAATGCTTGTATGGTGTAAGGCCACTCACAAAGAAAGATGTGTGAAGGAAACGTGTGTATAGCAGTACGATTATCACGTGTGTTAATTCACTAGTGCGGAACGAAACGTTTGAAAGAATAGTATAGAAGTTGGTTTTTACTCCGAATGGACCCTAAAGATTTTTGTTCGGTAGTTCGGAACAAGGAGACTATTGTATGCACACGTGTACGCTCGCTTGCACGCACGCCCACACACACACATGCTCGGCTGCAATCATGGAAGAGCACACGCACGCACCCCCACACACACCGTACATTCATATTCAGTGAGATTTACAGTTAGTGAAAATAACAATATTAATTAATAGCAACGATGACAACTACATGAAGTCGTGAGAAAAACAATTTTCATTGGATGCGTAGGCCTACTACGATGACATATTAATCATATGAAACCTTATGATACTTAAAAGCAAAATTGAGTTTTAAATATGTGCGTTTCAGCAATTGGGCCGTTAAATTGATTTCAATAAGAAATGAGACAGGCGCACGTGATGGTCTCATGTCAAATGTTTGGAAACCGCTGCATTTGTCAATGGGGGTCATCTGATCATTGCGAAGGCTGATGGAATGGATGAAAATGTCCGTTACTTAGGAATTCCCGCACTTTGTTTAGGAATAGATGTCAATGTGCTGTAAACACAGGTGCTGGCATGTGTGTAGATTTGCACGAGCTATAGCATAAACTTGCATGGCATGCACGCCTAGGCTTCACCCTAACACAGCAGAGCGGCGTTCGTTGCTCCTTCTTCACTCGTAACAACGTTATCGCACTTAAAATTCATCCACGCGAAATTTAGTATCCGCATAAGTGAAAAAAAACATGCATGATTATAATGCATTTTTAATCGATCGCTCTGCATGCTTGAGAGTTTTCACTGCTGCAGCAGCATATTTATTCAGCCGCTGAGCGTGCACGTCGATTTTCTTACCGCAGTTAATGAAATGCACGGCGTAATCAGCTTTGCCATGGTTTTAAGAGAGCACTAAAACTTCCATGTATTCGATGGAATCTTTGCGTGTATGTTGAGAACTAAAAGCATTTCCAGCTGGAACGAGCGTGTCGGTACATTTGCGTCGATTCTGGTCGGTAAATTCTAATGAGCGATTGGGTTTGTCTCGTATTTCTTGCCTCTTACTATCAGGAGTGTCATAATACAGACTATATTATGACTATATATAGTCAAAAGACATAGACATATATAATTATATAGACTATACTATATATTATGACGATATATAGTCTATATATTATGACACTCCTGCTACTATCATGTAGGGCCTACATGCCGTGCATATTCTTTAACGTTCATGTAATCTATGGTTACCATACACACTTTATACCCGAAAACCCTCAGTGGCAGCGCTTGAGAATATGTAGCTAACGTGCTTTGCATATAGATAAAGTCTGTGTGGTATTGGTATTGGTATGGTGAGATTGTGAAACTTTAGTCTCTTTAGGGTATTATAACAAAAAGTAGAACGGGCCTTGTATTTCTAGTAACTAATTGTCACTGCATCTCAGTAGCTTGAATATTTCCGCCATTTTACTTATTTATAAATGGATCCAGGGCTGTGCAACGTTAGTTGATGCATAAAACACAGAGAAATTATAAACCATTATATATATATATATAATATATAGTATAGGAGTAAAACCTAAAATTAAATTGTAGGACAATCATCATAAGTTTTGGCCTCATTATCAGTTCAATTAGGATTTATTTATGAATATTATTTCAAGTTTTCTATACGGACACACCGACAATATTTATTCATCAGGCGTTCGAATATTATTTGAGGAAACACATGAGAGCCTAGAAGTATTACTGCATTTTATCACATCATAGAAATGTCGTGTATTTCTGTTTTGGATTTTCTTTTTTCGTAGTTTTAGTAAATCACGTAAAGGTAATTTTAAGATAAATCTAAAAAAACGCTGAACGCATGTTCAATGGCAGAAAAAAATAATACCTACTGTTGTCTGTAAGCCTAGTCGCAATTTTGTTGGAATTCATAGTCGTAACGTCGCCTTTACGTCATATAAGCGAGGTTATATTAGGCGATATTACGGGAAGTCTAGAGGAAGATATTGCAGAGCTTCACTTGTGCGTAAATATATACGCCTGTAAGTCAATAAAATATTGCATCAGCAGCTTCCACTACTTTGTCAACATATATATATATATATATATATATATATATATATATATATATATATATATATATAAATATATATTAACGTCTCTTCTATTGTTCTGTGTGTGTCTGTGTATTTTATCTATAGCTGTCTGTGCATGTTGCTGATGGTATATGTGTAGTCTTGCAAGCCGGAATACACGTGTGTACATGTAGATATAAATGTGTTTCTGTGCGCATATACAACCAGTGTGACATACACCGAACTGTTCGTTGCATGTGTGAGTTTCACTAACATGGAGTGTTTCTTCCTTTCAAGCTGTCTACTGTGGACCCTTATGTAAACAATGTAAGTATCGTGAAGTGTTTCTGATAAAAACTAACTCTTCGCCTGTATTTTCTGTGTACGACTAGCTAGGATTTAGAAGGCCTTTTAAACTGAAAACATGGGGAGGTATAATTAGGTGTCTAGTACATGTACATGTAGTCTTGTACATCTCATCCGTCGGTTTAGTTGCTACCGAATAAGCTTATATTAATACACGAAGTTATATGTATATATATATATATAAATTCATACATATAGCGGTGTATGCATATGCATATGCACACAGGGGCGTGTACAGGGGGGGGTCCAGGGGGTCCGGACCCCCCCCCCTGCTCGCGCAGAAAACGCATCTGAGGGGGTCTAATTTCAAAAAATTTCTGGGGAGGGCCCCCCACACCCCCCCTTCGCGTGCTCCCAAGTTTGGGTTACGGTTGGACCCCCCCCCCCTCGTACAAATCCTGTACACGCCCCTGGTACAATTCGGTCAGTCAGCACTAGACTGAGGACTAATAACTGGTGGTCAGGAAATTTGGTATGCCAGTCGTTGCTTGTCTGTCAATTTCCTTCATGTTTTCTTCAGTGTTTTCTTATTTTTAAAATCAGTCCAAAATCTGAAAAGAGTGCGAGGAAATTGAAACTTATTCATAACTGGTGTCACGTTTGTTGTAGTCAGAACCTGTGTCTAAGCCAGGGGCACCCCCTCTGAAATTAATGCATATTAACCAGGGTTTAGTAATTACTGAATCCTATAGTTGTGCTATGGAGACAATGTTTGCGCATCATAGGCTCTTATGCACATTAATTTCATAATTCTAAATTAGATATTGTGTGGAAATAACATTTTAATGTAGCTTAGCAGTAGGAAGAGGTTTACTCAGATAATTTTAGCGTTAGTGGTTTATTTTCAAACAAACATTCTCATTATAGTTAGTATTCACATAAAGACATATTATATCTTAGATACTCACGCGTAGACCACGTGAGACTGCGTGTAACTTGTAAGTTGCATGGACTTGAAATGTGAAGTAACCAATTTACAGTCTAATTTGCATGCGAGTGACGTCATTGCTTACAAAATCACAGAGCACACCTGACAATATAATCACAAGCTTCTTATATCTGTGAAGAGTAAACATTGTTGGGAAAGGCGGTGATATACTACTTGTATGTGTTTACCCCATTTATCATTTCTCTCGTCTCCCGTTCCTTCCCTCTTTTTTTCCTTTCCCGGCCACATATCTGTCGGTTTAAATTAATTCTCAATTAGCCATGACTTGTATGTCTTATGCGGATGTGGAGCTGCTTGCATTACCAACAGGCAGACTGTGCGTGCGTGCGTGCGTGCCTGTGTGCGTGCGTGCCTGTATGCGTGCGTATGTGTGTGTGTGCGTGTGTGTGTGTGCGTGCGTGTGTGTGTGTGCGTGCGTGCGTGCGTGCGTGCGTGTGTGCGTGCGTGCGCGCGCGTGCATGTGCGTGCGTGCGTGCGTGCGTGCGTGCGTGCGTGCGTGCGCGCGCGTGCATGTGCGTGCGTGCGTGCGTGCGTGCGTGCGTGCGTGCGTGCGCGCGCGTGCATGTGCGTGCGTGCGTGCGTGCGTGCGTG
>NW_014577343.1:59214-61260 GCF_000485595.1 Priapulus caudatus
CACGCACGCACGCACGCACGCACGCACATGCACGCGCGCGCACGCACGCACGCACGCACGCACGCACGCACGCACGCACATGCACGCGCGCGCACGCACGCACACACGCACACACCCACACACACACCCTCGCGGGCGTGTACGTAATAACAACTGTAATGGCACTAGTTATTTATTCGCTCGTACGTGTACACACCTGTGTTTACAGACGCAGCGAAACACGTAACCTCATTAACATTGTTCTAGGTGTGCTGGTTTTGCCGTGTAGGTAATGTTTCATCAGTGTGTTCAATAAACTGTTCATTATCTCCCCTCCTACGAAATACACCCACACCACGCGCTCGCCTGATAGAAAACAAGTGAAGACGTCGGTTTCAATTTATCCGTAATTATTGTGTTACATTCTATGTACGTACGTAGTAACGCTATAAATTTCTTTGCAAGATAATATTTTAATAAACAAATGTAAAATTCACAAATATAAAGTGTATCTATAATGTTTTGTGAATTTTACTCGCCTGCTTGGTTGCCAACATGAGTATTTTACACAGTGCAGTGAGACTGGCGTGCCATCATGCATCATGTTCTATTACAGACACGGCATTTTGAACACACGACGTTTAGATTCAAGGCGTTTGGGGAGAAGTTCCACCTGAAACTGGATCTAAATATGTGAGTATGACTCATTTTGTTTTGCAGGAAGTGGACACGGCCACCGTATCAATCGGAAATGTGACATGTTTTCTTTGCAAACAGAAAAATGCTAAACAGTCCTAGATTTTTTGTGAAAGTGCCTTATCTGTCCTTGGTCGCCTTTCCGCCTTTTAAACGTCGGTCTTAAACGTCGGTCGGTCTATTTTCCGACATCCTTATCCCATGTCCTTCTACCTGTCTCGCTCTCCCTCGCCTCTTAGCTCTTCGTATTGCTATTAGTGCACTCCCGCATTCTCCGCTCCACACCGTCCTCCCTACGACCTCCCCCTCCCCACTCCCCCCGCTTACAGCCGCTGCGCCCACAAGCGTGTCGGCAGAACCTGCTGTATTCACCAGTCACTAATCAAACATGCGGATTTATTTCAATTGATTTCATATTTCCACGTGGAGTTGTGGTAGTGGACAATCCATTAGCACTGTTTGATGTCCTAGTCACTATAGTAGCATAGGCGTTGTACGGTTGCGGAGACCGTATGTTCTCTCTCCCACACCGGCACGCGCAGAAACCTCTTAGAAATGTATACATGTTCTCAGAAATATCGATAGCACACCAATGTCTTTGTCCCTGTCATTCGGTATGTGACAATGAATATATATATATATATAAAGAGCTAATAATACGAAGTGCATAACGGGAAAATGTGGGAATAGTATTAGGATAATGTATTATTAGCTCTTGATATATATATATAATATAGGCGAGCAGACATTTTACATTACGTCCATATGCACATATGTCCAGCATTGATATTGATATATTGACACACAGTTATCGGCACGGATCTTTTAGCATTTAAAGCCACTTAATATTATTCTACTCTGGCGTTGACGTTTTTCCATTTGGTGTCATTTTCTATGGCGTGAGAAATATTTATGCTCTCTGTCAAATTTTCCAGTTTTCTGCTATCGGGAGGTGTCATCCAGAAGTACTTCACACCGAATGATACATCTACAACCATAGCGGTAAGTGTAATACATTTGTTATGACCTTCAAAATGGCGTTGTTATATTGTTTACCCGTTTTATCACCTAAAATCACAATATTATGGAAATCGCCTTGAGTATCGAACATACGTGTTACACTCGCCGAACAATAAATTCGGTTTAGTGGCAGTTTTGCCAACGTACGTCGCCGCGCCTGCGTGCGAACGGTGACTTCGTCGCTCTGTCCACGACACACTGCCGATGGGAAGCACCAAAATACCGTATTTATGTACAAATAATGGGGTCAAATGTAAGGAACTGAAATGAGAACAAAAATCCACAAAAGAGTGGGTGCATTTCTCTCTCTCTCTCTCTCTCTCTCTCTCTCTCTCTCTCTCTCTCTCGCGC
>NW_014577343.1:61275-65678 GCF_000485595.1 Priapulus caudatus
TCCTCGTCCCCCTCCTCCTTCCCCTCCTCCCCCTCCTCGTCCCCCTCCTCCTTCCCCTCCTCGTCCTCCTCACCCCTCCTCTTCAGCCTCCCTCGCCATGTGGGCGCGCATCGCGGCGTTTCAGCAGGGTAAGATGTTTGTAGAGCGATAGCATCGGCTGGTGAATGCAAGATTAGCACTTGTCTAGTGCTCGGGATTATCGCCCCCCCCTCCCCCGAACACTGGCAGCGCCCTCTTGTGTACCAGGCCGGCAATTTAATTGCGATCCTAGCAACGGCTTATTGAAACACGCCGAACAAAAAGACCCGGTTCGAATAATTGATTTTCGGATTCGAGTTTTCGGAGAGCCTGGCCGCCGGGCTTCTTCTTTCTGTGGCATCTCTCCACAAATTTCACCATCTCTCGCGAATTGCGGCAGCGCGAGAATTGTGGGTATAGCAGCGGGTTGTAATTGAATTGCGACCATCCTATACGGTCACCTTTAGTGCGCCATCCCTGTAATGGCGCTGCATTTTATCTTTTTGTAATAAGGTAGCGTCGAAATAATAACTCTTTTAACTAACTTTTTTTAAACTCTTTACTCGTAATGGCCTCGGGATGAAATGCAGCGAGGCCGATGCTCTAACATGACATTATTACCGTATTTACTCGTGTATAAGCCTCACCCCATATTTTGCCTTGAAAATTTGGTACAAACATTGTTACATTAACAAGATTTCTTAACCTCGTGTATAAGTCGCACCCCTGATTTCTTTTAAATATTAAAGTTGTGTACAAAAAAGTGCGGATTATACACGAGTCAATACGGTATCTCTCTATTCATGAGCGTATTGCGCAACCCATGACTCATCGCTGTAATCCTCAGGAATTTGATAAGAACCTACTATTACGTAAGTAGTTATTAGACGTGAGTCTGCGCGAAATTTACACAGATATTCAGGGCGCATTGCCAAATGTTTCGAGGCGCTGTACGTCTTAAGTCTCGAAGAAACATTCATCGCAAGCACTAGAGCCATATATAATCGCCAGCACTAGAGTAATCCCGACCACGAGATATGATCGCTAATCAGTGAAGCAAAGAGAAGCGGTGTGGGGTGGGAGGAGCAGCGGCTGACGGAATAGGAGAGGAAACCTGCTGGATGTAGATGAACGGGGCTGCACACGATGCGCAGTAGATGAGTACTGCACGATGAGAACGATGAGGAAAAAGCTGTACGATGTAGAGGAGCAGGGAAAGCTTTTTTTAGGGTAGAAGTTGGAGGGGGAGGTATCTAATGTAGGTGAGAAGAGGAAGCTGTATGTTATTGAAGAGATGAACTCGTCCGTTGTGTAGGGAGAGTGCACACCGTATGTTATAGAGTAAAAGCTGGGTGCCGTGGGGAGGCGGAGCAAAATATCTGATGTGGAGGAGGAAGGAAGGCCGTGCGCTGTCGAGGAAAAATAAAAGTTGTCTGCTGTGGAGGGAGAGGGAACATTACATGTTGTGGACGAAGAGAGAGAATGGACTGGCTATGAGAAAAAAGAAAAGCTCTCTGCTCTGGAGGGAGAGGGAGCATTATAATGCTGTGGAAGAAGAGAGTGTGAGAGAGAGGATTTCCTGGCTATATAGGGAGGAGACAAACGCTTGTTTGCCGTGGAAAGCGACGCTGTCGGTAGTTTAGAAGACGTGTTTTCTTAAGTCGGTGTGTAGTAACAGCGCGGGAACTGTCAAGCGTGACAGGTTCTCCCGCACTCCCGCTGCGATGCCACGTAGAGCTCTCTCAGCAGGCGGATTATTACTGATGTTATCGGTTTGGAGTCGTATAATAAAGGAAAGCAGGGTTAAGCGTCCTTGTTGTATTCGCCAGTTTCCTACGCTGTCAATGTTAGTATATTTATAAATATTTTTAGGCTTTTTACGATATTCTTTTATTCTTGTCTAATCGCATGCGTAGAAGGACCAGTTGTAAACGATGTAGCCATATGAGAAATGAGCCTCTCTTAACACGACGTCGGGGACGGTTGGCTGAACATGACAGCCTGAGTGCCTGACTCGTGGTTGCTGTGTTGTGTGGGTGAGTAAGCTACAGTCCGTACACCGTAATTGTACAGCGCGTTCCGCGAGCATTGTTTACGGAAAGGAGAGAAGAAATAGGGATTAACCCCCTTCTACGAAGAATTAAGCCGCGATGTTTGAAGTTCAACAGTGCATGTGATTGCTGATCGCCGGTGCTGGATTAAAGTCCGCGGATCCCTGCCATAATTACCCCCCCCCCCTCCCTCCGCCCCTAGCAACGTCGGCGCGGTCCGTGTGTAGTCGGCGCGGCGCTTGTGTATAGTATTAATCACAGCGCGCGGGCAGAAAGCCGACAGTGGTATACTATAAGCGACATCCTTGTCGGTGCGTGCGCGGGCGAACAGCAGGCGGGCGGCAGCGGCAACGTCGGCGCGGTCCGTGTGTATAGTAATAGTCACAGCGCACGGGCAGAAAGCCGACAGAGTGGTAAGCGTCATCCTTGTCGGTGCGAGCGCGGGTGGACGGTAGGCGGGTGTTGCTAGAACACGGGCGTCGAAGGAGGGTGCCGTTACGTGGCAGCACTATAGTCACTTCGTACGCTTCAAAGTCCAAATCTTCCACAGAAAGATTCCACAATCTTCCACTTATTTCCCTAACCCTAACCCTAATCCTAACCCTAACCCTAACCCTAACCCTAACCCAAATCCTAACACAAGTGCAGCCACATCACGTGACCCTCCTTCGACGCCCGTGTTCTAGCAAATCCCACGGTAGGCAGGCAGCAGCGGCAACGGCGGGCCGTGTCGGCGGCTACATATACAGCGCACCGCCGCGGCATGTATCCACCACCGCGGCGTGTACACAGACCATACGACAGGTGTTGCAGGCATCTCGCGCGCGCGCTCTCTCTCAGACACACAGACACGCGCGCGCGCAGCGGCAAATGGCAAATATCACTTCGTTGAGCCATAGCCATGTACCCTCTCAGAGTCTGTCCTTCCCTCCCCCTCTCTCTTTCACTCTTTCTCCCTCTCTCCCTCCCCCCTCTCCCTCTCTCCTACACTCTCTTCCTCTCTCGCTCGCACGCTTGCTCACTCGGTCTCGCTTTGTGTGTGCGTGCGTGTATGCGTGCGTGCGCGCGTGTGTGTGATCATACTTCGCACCCGCTGTTATAGCCCCGCGTCGCAATAATAAGAACTCTTTGCGTTTATAACTCGCATCATGCAAAAGGTGCTGTTTGTACAAGCGATTGATTCGGCGGCGGTCTAGCCGCGTATGTTGTATAAATATTATACTGTGTTTGCGCGGCTGCCTGCGGGGGCGGTGGGCACGAATGAGACACGGATACGGCTGACTACGGAGTCTGGGTGATGCCCACGACGGAGGGAGACGCGGGGGTGGATGCTGCTACTACTCGCCTGCCCTGACGAACCTCGTGTCGGTTGACAAGTGTCGGAATTAGATTGATTTTAGAATTTTTCTTTTCGCACCTCCGCGCGGTGCGGAGATTGGTGTGTGTGTAATTGTGACATTGCGTTCGTGTTTGTTC
Source organism: Priapulus caudatus (assembly GCF_000485595.1). Lineage (NCBI taxonomy): Eukaryota > Metazoa > Priapulida > Priapulimorpha > Priapulimorphida > Priapulidae > Priapulus > Priapulus caudatus. Next base: position 64,821 of record NW_014577343.1, read on the forward strand.
GATTTTAGTCTTTTATGCCTCGGTAGGAAAGGTGGGAGTGAAACAGTTGTTGTTAGTCATACTCGGGCAACAGAGGATGAGATGGAAATCACAGTGTTTAACGAGCGTAGGCAGCGACGTAACATTTTTTCTCCCGGAGAAACGGGAATACCATGTAAGTGACTGCAATTGTTGGACGAACGCGTAGCTGCTTGTTCGATTGCTGGCCTAGCGTAACCAACAGGTCAGAAAGCGGTTGAAATTTTTTAAGCGGTTGGAATTTTTTTAATGCGGCACGCTTCGATATCAGTCTTTCCATCGAACAACGTGACATGTAATTGAATTCTCCGCCGCGGCAGGTGGTGGGGACCCGTCCTGGGTTGTGGATGCTGCGGTGATGCTTGACCCATGACTGTATATGCTGCGTTCAGATGTAAATGTTGACATTTCGACTAATTAATCGTGACGTAGTGCCTTCTGGCAGGTGGTGCTGGGGGTGAAATATACATGAGCTCAGTGTGACTAGCCGTGTTCATTATTAACGCATACGTAGAGACAGACTCGACCAGCCTGGAATACATGCATACAGCGAACGCGTTTTACTGATTGTAATGGCAAGAACGGGAGAGAGCGAGCGAGAGAAAGAGACAGACAGAGAGACAGAGACAGAGACAGAGACAGACAGACAGACAGAGACAGACAGACAGAGAGAGAGAGAGACAGAGACAGAGACAGAGACAGAGACAGAGACAACAAACAGAGACAGAGACAACAAACAGAGACAGAGACAGAGACAGAGACAGAGACAGAGACAGAGACAGAGACAGAGACAGAGACAGAGACAGAGACAGAGACAGAGAGAGAGAGAGAGAGAGAGAG
>NW_014577343.1:65703-70260 GCF_000485595.1 Priapulus caudatus
CACACACACACACACACACGCACACGCACACACACACACACACACAACACACACACACACACACACACACACACACAACCCAGGGCGTCTCGTTGCTATTCTGCTGTTCGTCATTATTCTGCTTCTGGCTCTTCTCTGGCGCTATCTCTGGCTCTATCTCTGGCTCTATCTCTGGCTCTGGCTCTTCTCTGGCTCTGTTTCTGGCTCTATTCTGCTTCTTTCGTACATCAGAAAAATCGCTAGAAGGCAGGAAAATTAAATCGAACGTTATTGTAATCTCGCGAAATGCTCGATAGTAGGACAGATTGAGAATCCGTTTTTACAACACTGAATTTACTGAAGTGACACACAGTGATTGGCTGTCTCGTCATGCACGCGTGGACTCAGTACCCGAATAGTAGTAGTAAAGTTCTTAAGAACTGAACTTTAGACAGAAGAATTTCTTAATCACTAAAATACAAATGGTATAAGATACTGGACATTGCTTGGGCCAAAAGAAGCACACTTGTCGCCACGAACAACGAGAAATACATAGAAAATTGTTATCCAGCAATGAGCATTTACCATCGAGCTAGAAACGGGAAATCAGAAACGGTGCGAACAGAGAGGGGACGCTTTCACGCGTATGGTAAAACCCGTTGCCGTTGGCAACGCAAAATTCTGCCCGCATGTTAATTAGGAAATTGAATTTATTCATTAGGCAGAAAATGAGTTGTACAGATAAGATTGAGATGTAAATTCGAGTCGTGAGCTGCGTGCAAGAACAGGAAGGTATAGGCTTTCTTTCCAGAACGCACCCGCGTTCAAGAGAGCTCCTCTCCTCTCCTTCCTCTCCTCTCCTCTCCTTTCCCTTCTCCTCCTCCTCTCCTTCTTACATTGCATTCGTCTCCCCAACAGCCCGACTAGATATTCTAGTGTCGTCTAAAGTCATTATGTTACAGATTGGGTCACATGGGTGCCTTATTGCGAGCCGATGCACTGTCTATCACGAAAACTAATGCTATAAACATCTGTAATCGCATTGATGCAACGGCTTATAGCATGCTACTATCCAGCAGAAGTGAATGCTCGCCTGGATATTAAACCGCTGTAACGCTGAGGTCATGAAGAAATACGTAGCCTGGGAATTTAGGTCATCATTGCCGACCAGAAGATTTCTATGAGCCCTGTAGTATTGAGCTATAAGTTTTTGGTCATCCCAAGACATTGCTCGTTAATGCATATTTTAGTAATTAGCATCGCGCTGATTACGATTATGAACTTGCGCTAATTATCTAATGCGCAATTCACATCGCTGCCATTTAATGTTACTCAAATGGCAATAAAACCATATTTTTTGTTTATTAATTTAATACGTTACCGGTTCACGGTGAGGCGCGTTTTATGCGTTACGACTTCATCATGGGCCGCTGCTGAGATAGGACGTGACATATTGAGCAGTGGAGGGATATATATGGACGCGTTTATGTAGCTGCAATGACAGCGAGCATTAGTGCGGGATAGAACGAGTAAACCTGCACATCCATGCACAGCGCTGTGTGCGACTCGAAACCTTTTTATTATTTATTATTAAATCTTTATTGCATGTGATTCAAGTACAAATACATGTACTGAAGACAGTCTTTTTCATGGAGAAAAAAAATCTGGTAGATGAACCTCGAATAAAAAACTCCGCGCGAGAGTAGGCATGGTGAAGCTCCCCCCTCCAGCCGTCCTACTGTCCTGTGCATCAACCCATCCATCCGTACGTATGGCTATATCTAGCTTTCTGTTTTATCTGGGTTAGAGATGAAAAGGAGACTGCGCGGAGGAGACGAATAATGTCGCAGACTTCATTTCTGTGGGGGAGCGAAGCTACGAGAAATGCATTTTGGTGATTTAGATGTGAGGGCGATGTTTTCTGGCTACCACTTATAGATGACAGATTATTTTTCTGTTAATACTGCGTGATTAGCTGCTACCTCACGATACGGATAATCATATATGCTTAACAAATACATAGAAAATATATCCTAAACACATGTCTATTATTTTTGCCCGGTGCCTCCGATCCAGCACTTGAGCCAAGCTAAGCTAAGGCTTGTAGTCGTTACTCGCTACTCTGTGTATGCGCAATATACGCAGGAAATCTTCCCCATCTAGTCCTTTCCTTTCAGCGCTCACTTTTGTTCGAGTTCGACTGCACACACACACACACACACAGCTAGTTGTCTCTTCGAAAGACTTCCACGCTTTGTTGTGAGCTCTCGCAAATCCCACGAAAAGCTGTTTATGCTGTGAAAGATCGCAGCTGTAGTGACAAGTAAGTAGAGGGATCCAGCCAGGAGAGAGCGGGGGGAGCCAGGGGGATCCAGCCAGGGGGAGCAGGGGGAGCCAGCCAGGGGGGAGCGGGAGGAGCCAGCTAGGGGGGAGCGGGAGGAGCCAGCTAGGGGGAGCGGAGCGGGGGGGAGGTATTTATCACGTCTGAATGCGCAGACGAGAGCTGCTGACAATAGCAGACGATGATGATGACCACACCCGGCTGGCGGAGGTGCCGATCCGGTCGTCTGCTTGTAGGTGTGAAGAGTGAGAAGAGCGTCCGACACCAGTTGAGTACGTAGCGAGAGGCCCCCACCTGCTCTATTGCGGGTGTTAAAGATGAAAGGTGTTACAGATAGAAAGTGTAGTGAGAGCACAGATAACAGATGTGTGTCTGGCGCGATTGAGGTTATGAATAAGAGTAGAGATAAAAGATGGCGCGATGGAGGAGGAGGAGGATGCGAATGAGCGCAGCGATGAAAGATGAGGAGGCTGCGACGCGTGAGCAGCGGTCACACCTCGCGGGGCGGTAGCGGCTCCCGTGTTAAGCATGTATCATTCATGCTCGCCACGGTACACGCAGGCGGTAGCGGCTCCCGTGTTAAGCATGTATCATTCATGCTCGCCACGGTGCACGCAGGCCGCGTGCAAGTGTTAAAGGGATACTACACGTACCCTAGAATCTTAGGGTATATTATGACAGTAAGTGCATGCACCTACATATTTCTATAATCATGCATTCACAGTTGCATGATTTTTATGCATTCGCAGACTGCGTGTATAAGTGTTAATCGCACCCTGTCGAAATCACACCCGCAATTAGCTCCAAGAAACGGTATTGCTAGGGTTAGAATACCGTATATTGACGTATATTGACGTATATTGACGTATATATATATATATACGTATATTGACGTTAGTCACACAGCCTGGTTGGGTTAACCCGCAATCACAACCCGGTGAGGAGAGAGGCGGGGAGAGAGTCTATCGCCGGAGAGGCCTAACTGTGTAGTAATGATAACGTCTCCAGCCGACTCGTGTGCGCGAACAACTAGCTTGTGAATAGGCAAGGCGTACCTGGAGGCAGTGTAGGGTGACAGTGCTGGCAGGGGGTGGACACGATAGACATCTTGCCTGATCAACTGGCCCCTGAAACGACTGTGGATTTAAGCAGGCCCACCTCCGCAATGACAAAACCTGCTATCTGCAGTGACAATGCATACTGTCTCGGTGGCGGGGGCAAGCTAGCTACTGAGTACAGAACGTGACACTGACTACACAGCTGGTGTTCTTTGTTGCCGGTCCCCAGAGGCACTCCAATAAAGCTGAATAATAGCTGAGTTGAATGGGACGGCTGGCTGCGCAGGTTTACCAGCGTTACCAACCTATGTGAGAGGTGCCGCCAGAGTCATCTGGTGGTCAGACATGGAACTAGATTATGCGAACCCAACTATATTTTTTGCATCGGCTATAATGCATTCAAACCAGAGCATGTATGAATCTGGAAATAATATCTTGATAAAATCAGGAGTGAATAATAATAGAATGAGTTTCTAAAACCTATATTGTAATTGCCGTCCACATTGGTTGTGATTAGATGACCGTGATCTTAATGCATTCAAACCAGGGCATGTTCAGATTTGAGTTTAATGTAATTCGTCTAGAGTATTTACAATAGATGTATGAGTCTAGAAATAATATGAATGAGTTTTTCTAAAACCTCTATTATAATTGCCGTCCACATTAGTTGTGATTAGATCACCGTGATCAGCTTTGAAATCTGCTGGAGATCGTTGTTATGCTAATATTCTGAGGCGATCTTGAAGAAATAGTGAAAGTATTGTACAAAAAAAGCTTTCATGTATTTTCTGATGATTTTGTTTCTCATTAGCAATCCATCATTACATAACCGTAAACATGTCATCCATCTCTGCCCCTCAAGTTCATTGTAGAACACCCATATAAGGATTACAATCTGAATTATGCGATTATTCTATATTGATTGCCATATATATATATGTGTGTGTGTGTGTGTGTGCGTGCGTGTGTGTGCGTGTGTGCTGATATACGAGCGGTTATCACCCACGAGACTCGTCAACGCACCCCCCCCCCCGTCAACGCCCCGTGTCACAGTAACAGCGACTCCTGAAACCTATCTCTGTGATTCACACCAGTAATTACAGAGCTAGGTCGCTGACAAGTGGGCGTCATTGATCAGTTCGATTAGACGAGACATTATTCTCTGATTTTGCACATCTG